>NC_142096.1:5532759-5683026 GCF_054644295.1 Miniopterus natalensis
AGAATAGTGCCAGGTACTGCAGGTATTCATTAAAATTTGTTGAACTGAATGAATGGATAGAAACTCACCAAGTTCCTTTTAGTACCAACTACTTAAACAACTAACTATAATACACAGAAGGAAGATACATGACAGAGTTAGGAATAAAATGCCATGGGAGCTGAGGAGCAATGGAAAAACTATCGTTGGCCCTGGCTCGTCTGGCTCAGTGGTTAGAGCATCGGCCTTCAGACTGAAGGGTCCAAGGTTCGATTCCAGCCCAGGGCATGTACCTCGGTTGCAGGCTCAATCCCCGGCCCCGGTCGGGGCAAGTGTGGGAGGCAACCAATCGATGTGTCTCTATCACATCGGTGTTTCTCTCTCTCTCTCAAAAGCAATGAAAAAAATATCCTCAGGTGAGGATTAAAAAATTTAAATTTAAAAATAAATAACTAATATTGTTGACTGAGGATTTGAAAAAAGACACGAGGCAGCACAGCAGCTGGAAGGATGCTAGGCATCAGAACCCTGAGCTCCTGTCCCACGAGCACTATTAACTAACCACATGGCCATTTTGGCTTCTGGGCCTCGGTTTCCTCATCTGTAAGGAGGGACTGATTAAGTTATTTCTGAGGGATGCCGTTAGGGATGGTCCTCAGGTCTGCCGGGAGAAGCAGCACCCAGGTTCCCAGGTTCCTTGTGGAAGAGGCGCCCATCGGAAGGATGTAGGGCATTCTCCACGACCCTGGCTGTCTTCTGGGTCCCTGGGCTTCCAGGCCACGGCCCACGCCAGGCCTCACGGGGTACAACAGCGACTGCCAGGGAGGGGGACTGAGCCCCCTTCTCCGTGTGAACTCACCCTCAGTCCGTCCCTGCCCCGAACTGCCCAGCTCCCCAGCAAACGCTGTCCAAGGCAGTTACCGGCCGCCTGTCCCGCTCACCCGCGATTGTCTTCGGCTTGGACACCGATCCCTGCTCTAACCAGCTGGCGCCAAGGAGTCAGGGCCGCTTTCTCTCCAGGGACACCTAATACTTTATACAGGAAAGGACTGGCTTGGCCACTGCTTCCAGAAAACGGGGCTGCAGGTATGGCACGAACCTGGTGCTCCATAAACTCTGCGCCTCCTGTTATTTAACCAAATAATGCCAATCCTCATAAAAAAGCGTTAAGAAATGTGCATTATGAAAGAAAGATGGCATCATTCGCAGGAGAAAGTATACAGAAAGCAGACCTAGGGAGGGGGGTGACTGCACCGAGGCATAAAAACCAACCCCCAAAGGCGTCCGGGAACCTCAAACATGACCCACTATTCCTCCAGGATTCGAAAAATACATTTTAAAGAGGACACGGCGCATGGAAGTGTTTATACCCTTCCAGCGGGCAGCTAATTCAAACGCAGGCCGCGATGTGTGCGGCTCACGGGGGGACACAGCTGCAGCCCCGCCTCCCCGTCGCGAGGGCAGGGGCTCGGTGGCCCACAGTCTGGACGCCGCGTGAGGGGCGCCTCGGAAAGAATCCTCGCTTTCACCATTTTGTTGCTATGTGACTTTAAGAAACTTCCCTAACTCTGAAGCCTCCCTTTACTTATTTGAAAAATGGGGCTAACTTAGGTCCCACATCATAGAATTATCGTGAGGATTAAGTGAGATGACACATAAATAAGGTCCCTATGCTGGTATTGTTCACGATAAGCTTTTAGTATTAACTAGAGCTGTTCTTAAGTCTAAGCTTCCTCTCCTTCCCGATCCAGACAGCATTACTTCACATTCTCAGTGAGTCAATGGCTTTGCAGAAATATGCTTAGAGATTACGTAGGTTTAAGAGAGAAAGAGAAGAAATGGGGGGGAGGGAGGGGGGGGGAGGGAGGGAGGAGAGAGCGTGGCTGCTGGGGGCGCTGCCAGCCCTCCGAGGGCACATCACCCGCCCCAGGCTCTCGGGCCTGCTCGGCCGCAGCAGCAGGGGTCCCCCGGCTGAAATTCCTTTCCCAGGTAGCTCACAGGGCAGATCTGGTCACCGCGGGGATGTGTGGACTGCGCCCACCTGCTGCCCTCGGAGCCTCATTCCAGGCCGGCTCCCTCGGGGCGGCGAAGCCCCTGCGGCCGGGATGGAGGCAGCTGGGGAGGGCAGGGCAGCTTTATGTGTCCTGTCAGAGCTTCTCAGTTTCCAAAATCCTCAGCTTTTCAAAGTAGGGCTGATCTCTACACAGAAATGCGACACTGCTACGCGTCAAATAAATCATTAGTAGGCGAGCTGGGAAAGAATGGGCACTAAAGAGCAGAGAGGGTCAACCCAAGGCTTTCTCAAAAGGACTGACTTCACATGTGCTCTCCCCTTCTGTACTGCTTCACTCTTTCACTCTCAAGACTTTTGCTCTTCCAAGGAAGGGCCTGGGGCCGTGCCCGAGGCTGCCGCGGCATTCCACCCCGTTGAGCTAGTGGAGTCTCCCCGGTTCTTGACACTGTTCGCTTGGCTTCTGTGATGTCAGCCTCTCCCGGGCTTTCTACCCCTTCTCCATCTCACTCTCCTCTGTCAGCCTGTTTCTCTTCTACTTGACTTTAAACATCACAGTTCCTCAGGGCATGACCCTAAGCCCTGTCCCCTTCTTGAGCTTTCTTTCTCCCTAGGTGACCTCATCCATTGTCACAACTGGAAATGTCATCTACATCCTGTGACCCCTAAATTTTCACCTTCAGCTCAGGTTGCTCTTCTGAGCTCTACGCCTATATATCCAATAGCCTGGACATACGAATCTCCACTTTGATGTCTGAGAAATCTCTCTTAACAAGTCCAAAACTGAACTCCCCCCAGTTGTCCCTTCACCCAGCGTCCCTCTCTCAGGAAGTCTCGGTCACTCCCATCTGCCCAGTAGTTCATGCATGCCTGAGAACTAGGAGTCATCATCACCTCCATCCCAGTTATCATAAACCCTCTCAATTCCTCCCCTACAAGATTTCTTACATCTTCCAGTTGTCACCACTCTGGCTCAAGCCTTCTCTTCTGATAACCAGCTAGCCAATCTCCCTGAGCCTTCCGTATGGCAACCAGGGGTCATTTAAAAACATAACCAGTGGGATTGTGTCACTATCCTACACAAAACACTCTGACAGCTTTTCATTGTACTTAATAATAGCCAGTGCATCTAGCTTTGTGCAAATAGCCCTGCATGCACTATCTCAATTAATCGTTACAATCTTGTTTTACAGATAAGGAAACTGAGGTTTGGAGAGATTTAGTAATGTTCCCAAAATGATGGAACTGGAACAAGGTAGAGTTAGGGTTTGAACTTAGTCTGGCCCCAAAACCCAGGCTCAAAAATTACTGCTATCCTGACTTTCACTTAATTCAAACTCCCCCAAACAGCCTAAAAGGCCACGTTCCCAGGTCTCTGCCCACCTCTCCAGCACCGTTGCCTTCATCATCTCCGTTGCTCTCTGTGTTCCAGCCATACCATCCCACTTTCAGTGCCTCTAATACCTTCAGCTCCCTCCTGCCTCAGGGCCTTTGCATATATGGTTCCCTCTGTCTGTAACATTTTTCCTTACGTAGGACCGAACTCTACCTCATCCTTCAAAACTGAGCTTTATTGTCCCTTTCTCACCAAGGGAGCTTTCCCTAGTTCCCTATTTAAATTATTTTATTATGTTATGCTTTCTCATTGCATCTTGCACTTTTGCTTCATAGTGTTACCAAAATTAATTCTATGTATAAAATTATTTGTTTATCCCTCCCATCAGCATAAACTCCATGAGAACAGAGACCATGATCACTTTTCTCATCACTGTATCCCCTGAGCTTAGTTAGCATAGCAGTAGCTGCTTAATTAATATTAGTTAAATAAATAAACTTTTTTATCTTTATGGGAAAAATAATTTATGTACATCAATAAAAAAAACACAGTATATTCCCCAGTATATAAACAGATAAATGATACCTATTTGATTCTAATTAACAAAACTGAGATAAAACAAATAAACATTACTTAGCCAGAAACAAAGAAATAAAAACTTCTTAAAAATAGAGAGAGTGGTTTTGTTTTTGAAAAGTTAACCCCGTGTATAAATCTGGTACGGAAAGCACATCCTCTTGGCTGGAGTTGCACAATCGCCAAAGGAGAGTCCCCGGGGAATCGTGACCAGGTATGCTGACTCAACACCACGCTCACTGTGCAAGGCCTCCGGCCTACGTGCATGTCCACATGCGTCCGAGCGGGCCAGGGGGGTGGCAGGGAAGGAGATTTTCACACAGGTGTTGCAGTGCCCTGGCCTCTTGCACCACATCTGCCCACACAGGCATTCAATCAAGTCCATTTCCACACCGCAAAGTGACCAAACATCGGGCAGGCATGAAACAGGAGCAAACAGAAGTCCTGGAGCGGGAACACAGTCCCCGGCGGCAATCACCGCTGGCAGCCCCAGGCTGTGACCTGGGGCCTCTCTCCTGCGCGACCTCAGCCTCTTTCAGCTTCTGTGCCCTTATCTCAAGAATACCCAGGCTGGCCCCGCCGGGCATGGCTCAGCGGTTGAGCATCGACCTAGGATCCAGATCAGGGTTCGACTCCCGGTCAGGGCACATGCCCGGGTTGCAGGCTAAGCAGCCGATCAATGACTCTCTCATCATTGATGTTTCTCTCTCTCTCTCCCCCTCCTTTCCTCTCCCTGAAATCAATAAAGATATGTTTTTAAAAAAAAAAGAATACCCAGGCTGGATCTACAAGGTTGCATCAAAATTCTATGAGTCTTCAGTTTCTTTGCGTCTAAATATTCGTATGGCAATGCAATAAATTAAGGTGGAAATGATCTCAGCGACCGATAGCTCAGTTAATGCCAATTTTTAAAAGACCTTTAAGGAAGGCTTATGTACACACACACACACCCCCCACTCACAAAGTGAGGCGCTTGAATTATTTCAATTGTTCATACAGGCCCAAATTACTCAACACCGCACTTCGGGGGCTGCTATTGACATGTTAATTATGCCAGGTTGTTTTCAGTCCTTCCCAACTGTCCTCATCTCTCTTTAAGTGGGATAGATTTCTAAACACGGGTCCTCAAACAGGCTGGGTGAGCCAGCACCGTGTGCTCTGGGGCATGGAAGAGCTAACAGTGCTGATCTCTGAATGTGTGCCTGAACGATGGATATATGACACAGGACAATTACAAGTGGTTGACAGAAGGAAAACATCCTGAGAAATTGAAGAGAGATAAATCTTTCATTAAATGGAACCCTATCTTATGGGTTGTAGGACAATTCCCTATTTAGGACCACATTTTAAAAAGAGCACTGGATTCAGGTCTAGATGTGTTTCTGCCGTTTACTGTATAACTTTAGGGAAGGTCCTTAAACCCTTTCTCTGAGCTTTAGTTTACCCCTGTGATCAGCAGAGATAACACAACCCCCTCAAAGGGTGGCCGTGAGGACTGAATCAGAAACTGTATGGGAGAGTGCCTGGCAGAGTACCTAATACACACAGAAGTTATTTGGATATTAAAAGATTTATTTTATAATTTGAAGAATCCTTTTGAAATGCAAATAGTAATCAACACTGATTGTATGTGTGTGATTTTAGAAACTGGGTCTTATAAAAAAATGTCCTCAGGTGAGACACATTCATTAGTTTGTCACACAGAGCACCAACCACCCTGAGAGAAAACATCTCCCACCCCCAAGGCCAACATGCTATCTCCGACTTCCTTTACCAGTGACAGAAATCAAGGATTGAAGTGGCATTTGGCCCCTCCCTTCACGTGAGGATAGTTTCCCCAGAAACCATCAAAGGCACGAGACAATTCTTCCTGCTTCCGAGACTGCAAAGGAGCAGCAGATTCAGCGCCTCTTGCTGGAAGCCCTTACGGAGTCTTCATTTACTGTTTCAAATGCCCTTTTTCTTTCCTGTTGTGGCATAACCTGCGTAAGCTCCAGAGGTCAAGTCCTCAAGGTCAGAGGACTGCTAAACCCCCAGCTTGCAGCCTAGTGCTAGACGGGCAGGGAAGGATGCAAAATATTTAAAAAGGCAAAGAGAGAACAAGCACCATGTCTAGAGTGAGTCTTCTCAACCAAAACTCAGTTTCTTTCTGTGTGTGACCTAAGCATGTGCCCTCCCTGTCTCCCGTGGTTATTGGGAGAACCACATGACTATGTGTGATAGCAAAGCATTATCCAAATGGAATGCATGATTGTTAACAATCATGCAACTAATATTAACTGAGGTCACCATTCTAGGGCTAGAGAATAGAGCATTAAATCTGCCCCCTGTGCAGCTTCCTACTAATCAAAAGATACTTTCAGTTTGAGATTAGTACTTGGTGGGAAATAAACAGGGCAATGTAATTAGAAAAAATGGAAAGTATTGGTGTGCTGGGAGCGGTTCTAGGTGACATAGGCCTCCCTAAGGACGGAGATTTGGGAGCTGAGATCTGAGGGATGGGAAACAGTCAGCCAGAGCAGATCTGAGGGAGGAGCATTCCTGTCTGGGAAGAGCATCCACACAGGTCTTATCTTAAGATGACATGAGCTTGACGTGTCCATGGACTAGGAAGACAGCCAGTGTGGCTGGGGCATGGTGAGCAAATGGGAGCGGCACTGAGATGAAATCAGAAAAGAGATGGAAGCCAAGACACCCAGGTCACAGTAAAAATTGTCTCAGACAACCTGTTTAAGTGCACATGTCTGACAGCCTGTTCCAGTGCCTCAAAACTGAATAGGCACCTAATTTTTTGATTCATACTTAAATATTTATTATAAGTAGATATATAAGTATTTAGATTAACTGATTTTCTACGCATAATGTCTTGGATAGATCTGTGATGAACAGCCATCTAAGTGAGCAGGACTCAGCAACTGACAGATGGACCAGTGCAGCCTTTTGAATGACAGCCATGCAGGTCACATCCAGGGAGCAGAATCCAGAGGCAAGCTTCTCATCCCTCTTGACAGAAGCCTCTCCTATCCCAACGCAGATTCCAGATCCCGCCAACCCCTTGCCAAGTGCCAGGAACTGAGCCCAAGTTTAGGGCCATGTCTTTTGGGTCTGAGGACTCAAAAACCAGCCCTGGTAGAGGAAAGACCACCAGCTTAAGACCCCTTCTTTGTTCCTTACTAGCTATGCATCTTGAGTAAGTTAGTTACCTAATAATAATAAAAGTAAATGTTTCCATGGTGCTTTCTCTGGGCCAGGCGCTGTTCTAAGGACCTTACTTGTATTAACTCATTTAATCTTCAGTTTCACCATCTATAAAGAGGGGATCATAATAGTACTTACTTCATAGGCTGGGATGCCAAGTGCAAAACTGATAAACAATAAATGTTTGTTCCCCTCCCTTTTTCCTCTAAAGACTGAAATGGCTGCTTTCAAAAACACTCGTAGCGATAACGTATAGAAAGTGCCTGGTCCATAGTGGGTGCGGAATGTTCTAGCTAGAACGGTAGCAATGTCATCAAGTCCCTCTGGTGAAGCCACACCCCAATTTATCTAAAGGGTCAAAGCCCTGCTGGGTGACTTATAGAAACTAGCTATTTGAGGCACATCCTGCTGCTAACTTATCCTAGAAGCTGACAAAGAGCCTGGCACAGAATAGATGCTCGACAACTATTCTTTCCTCCCTGCTAATGCTCAGTTTTACTATCAGGAACTGTATTAAAAGATCTTACTCAGAAAAGACAGCTTATATCAACTGTAGAAAAAGAAATCTCTTTGTTTTGGGTGGCATTCTCCAACCTTCAAACCCATGCCTCAGCAGAGAGGCTGGCAACTGGGATGTCAGGAGGGGGACTGAGGCCTCTGTCACTCATGTCAGGACTGGCCTCAGAGTAGCAGTGTCACAGCCAAAAGAAGAAAGGGTCAAAGGAGCCTGGCTCAGGCAGATGGGCCCAGAACACTGAGAATAAACCTTGGTAATGATGGAGGCATTTCTCAAGCAAGACGTGCCTGTGTATCAGTGTACAAATGATCTATTCTTTCCTGCCAGCTCCATATACAATAGGCCCTACGGAGTAACAGTTGAGGGGCCCCTCAACTCTCCCCCCAACCCCCGCTGGCCACAGCAATCACCTTGGAAGACACAACCCTTTGATTCTAATATCTATACCACCAAAGACCTCTGTGAAATGACAGGATGTGGCTTGAGAGAGGTAACACATCCGTCTATCAGAACCTACCAGTAGATACGAGTGTATTGTCTCCACAGATAAACTTACTCTTGTCTTAAAAAAATTGAGAGAAGAGTTCAGAGATAGGACACAGATGAGAAAAGTCTTTGTCAGGTCTAACACAGGCAAAAAAAAAAATCTGAGATTTAAAAGATGACAACACACACACACAAAACAGAACAATGGTTGCCCGGGGGTCTGGCTGAGAAGGTACATCGGGGAACTTTCTGGGGACGTGGAAATTCTGTATGTCGACGGGGTGCAAGTTACATGGGTGGAGTAGCCAGTCGTCAAAACTGTACAGCTCAGAGCTGTGCATTTCAATGTATGTAAATCTTACCTTAAAAAGCTGTGGGGAAAAATCAGAATGGAGTGGGCGGGGGGGGGGGGATAGAGGTCCAGGTGACGCAGCGATGGCAGCCCATGACGGGCACATTAGGGTTCATTAGACTCTTTTCCTTTGTACCTGCTTAAAATTTACCATAATAAAAAACTAAATATGTCTTCGTCAGGAGCAGAGGAAGGTACAATCAAGGGCAAGGAAGGGGCTACGTGGGGTGAGGGCCTGTGGGGTCAAAGGGCAGCATGGGGAATGGACTAAAAGTGCCCAGGCGGAGGGTCCCCTTTGTCTCCTGCACATTTCTTGTCAAATTTAATCCCACCTGTTACATATTTTGTGTCTTATTACTCTGGTCTTTTCCCGTTGAGGTGTCTAACTCTGTGAGAATAAGCTAATACTCTGACGCGCTTGCACAGGCCGCTGTCTTCATAGTTCACGCTCTCCGGGGCCAGGGGAAGCAGAAGGGAACCACGCCGCTGGGACGTGTGCCAGGCCGGCCCTGCTCGCACCCGGCGAGACTCAGCAGAGGACAGGGACCCCAAACCCAAACGCGAATTGCTTCAGAAACTTCGTGCGAAGATTGCCGTATTCCCAGAAACGATCCGGTCAAACAAAAACCCGGAGGTGGGATAGGTTAGTGAACGGCCTCCGTGTGGGGAGGGGTTACTGCACCAGAGATGGGGCTCACAGAACGAAGCCTGCGCACTCATGGAAATTAGCAGTAATGAGACATAAACAGTCAAACCTCAAAATAACATCTCTGGCCTTTAGAATCAACACAGCTCTCCTGTCAGCCTGCACCTGGCCTGGCCGGCTGGGTCTGGGAGCCAGTGGGGTTTTAGGCCCCTTTTAACAGCTGCCAAGAGCACATTACTCATGGCCAGGGTGTCGGCCTTTTATGTTGCCACAAGTGGCCCAGCCGTTGTTTGGGCCTGGTGAAGTCCATTGATGGTTTTTCCCAGGGCTGGGTCTTTGCTCTCTGATTTTTCCAGGAGCTCCAGTTTGTCCAAATGTTACCCGGGTACACCGAGCAGGCCCCCCAGGCTCCCGTGCTGGCCTGTAGCCCTGCTCGCTGCCTGGCCACATCCTCTGGTCCCTGGAGAGACAGGGCCAGGGGCCTAAGTTAGAGCAGCAAAAGGCTGTCTGATCTGTCTTGTTAGTGCCTGGGTTCCTAAGACAAAGTAAATCACTGGGAGGTGCCAGATGAATGCAGAACACCCACCCAGAGCATACGTGTAAAATTGCAAAAAAAAAGCCTAACTATAACACTTGCATGTGAAGTACACCATTGAAACGGGTTGGTCAGCTGAGTTAAGAGAGTCCCACCTATCAAGTGAATAGGATCCTTCCTGGATCCGTGGGGCCTGCTGAGATTGGATTTCGGGTTAAATCCTAACAACATCATTAGTATCTGATGATGACAAACTCACCCTACTTACTGCAGTTATTTGTTTACCATCTATTTTTTCTTCTTCAAGGGCAGGAGTTGTGTCTGTCTCATCCACTGCTATATCTTCAGGGTCTGGCTAAGAGAAACCCCTCAAATACATCTTGATAGAACAAGGGACTATGCTGGGTCCTGAATCTTCACATTGCTGGAGCCTCTGAGGGCCTGGAGGTGGTTCCTTGTTAGCTGGGTGTCCAGAAGCCATCCCCAAGGCCTTTCTTTCTTTCTCTCTCCCACTTTAGCAGTTGGAAAGTCTCCCTTGTCCCTAGGTATCTGGCCAATAAGGCATTAATAGAGAGTTGGCTGGGGTACTCCTAAGATACATTTTGCTTCCTACTTAAAAAAAAAAAAGTCAGGTAAAAGTAGAGGGCTTGCTGGTGTTACCAGTTCTCCCTTCTTTTTGCTCTGCATGTAAAGCCGGACACTGTGGCAGTCACCTTGCAACCAAAAGGCGGGGGAGGGAAATGCAACATCTGAGGAGCGTAGAGCAGAAACATAAAAATGACCTGGGTCCTTGGGCCTCGCTGAGTCACCGACACATTCCTGACACCACCTACCACTAGCCTTCTTGTTAAGGGAGACAATGTAAACATTGGCAATGTTTAAGCCACAATTAGTCTCCTGTTTTCTATTACCTACATTCAAATACTTCAGAACTGGTACTTTTCTAACTTTCACATTAGATGGATAAGACAGACTGTGCTTTATTCAACTTATATTCCCAAGCACGTAGCTCATAATCTGACACAGTAAGAGCTCAGTAATTATTTAATGAACGAGGAAATAAATAACAAATCAGGAAATAAATAAAGAGTGATTCAGGAATTCATCTATTGAACTTCTACTATAGACAAGGCTGGTTGCTGAGCAAGAGCTGTTAAAATTTATTATTTAGTTGAATATTTTAGAACTACAGTATTTATTAGGTATTGGCTATAAACTATTATCATTCTTGGCTCTTGCTCTTTGATTCATATAAATTATGGTTTATCGAAGTTCATGCTGTTTGCTTGTTTTCTTAATGTACACATACTCATTCATTCCTGAAGTTTGAAGGAGAATAACTCTTCCTCTCTTGTTTATTAGTGGGGCCCTTTTTATGAAATATGGAAACTATTTTTCTTCTTTGAAATCAGCTAAAATTGGTCCCACTGAGGATTGACAAACTCTGGCTGCTTGCTGACATCATTTCATTTAGAGCATTAGGATATGTACTATCCATGGGCTTTCAAAATGTTTGATGTTTGGAACATTTAAATTAAAAAGAAATGTGGAGCCTTGATCAAATGGAAAGGTTTTAAATATACCTAATGCAAATTGTAATGAAGCAAAATTTATATAGTTTACAATCAATGGCCCATGTTAGAAGAAGGTCTAAAATAACAGAAAGAACAGAAAAAAATGCAAATATTATGTTAATAAGCCTGGGGATTAAGTCTGTGGGAATTCGAATAAAATTTCTCTTTGATGCTGTTCTTCAGCAAGACCAAGTGAAACAAGTGCAGTAAGTTTTCCATCAACAGGTGGCAACACTTGTACTCTTAGCTTTGTCGAGTGGGCCTTGATTGCATTTCAGAACAAATGCACTGATCGCTGGTGACCATGAACAGGATATTTTTTTAAAGCAACCACATCCAGA
Organism: Miniopterus natalensis; assembly: GCF_054644295.1. Lineage (NCBI taxonomy): Eukaryota > Metazoa > Chordata > Mammalia > Chiroptera > Miniopteridae > Miniopterus > Miniopterus natalensis. The sequence continues at coordinate 5,544,311 of NC_142096.1, forward strand.
AATAACATCCCAGGCAAGCACAAAATGAGAACTATGTCAGAAGAAATCATAAAAACAAGCAAACAAGCAAGCCTAAAGCCTAGCACTACTTGCGAAAATGGCCTGAGAAACCTCAGGGGCGGTTCCTCGAACAAAGAGAGACTCCTCCTGGGCTGCAAGCACCTGGAGTCCCACAGGGGGAGGAAGAACGGTCAGGCGGCCTGAGGTCCATGAACGAGATGGAATATTCTGTAGCCATCACAATTTTTAAGTCTGGAGCAGCAACCGCGTCCAGAAACGTATATATGGAATACAATTAAACGAAAACAAAAAGCAGAACATGAAACTGTGTGTACACACAGACTACGGCTTTGCAAAAACACGTGTATATGTTGACAGTGATGGGAGAGAATTTGGAGGCATGTCAACGGTTTTATGTTGAGCCAGCTGGTTTTTAAATTTTTTTCCTTTGGAAGTTGTTTAGATTCATGATATAAGAAAAAAGGAAAACCCTCGCACTAAAACCGCCCACGGTGCCCTGTAAGAGTTGCCAGGCCTTCTTAGAAGGTCCAGAGAGTTCATGTCAAGAAAGCAGGGAAGCATAAAGACAAGGATGCTGTTGTTAACCCTGAAAACGTCAAGGAGACTGTTTCCCTCCCTTGGCAGGCCTCCCAACTCTTGTTTCTTCAGACCGCAGCTTGGACAGCGGGGAGAACCCTTGTCTGTTTAATAAGTTTGTGAACAAAGAGCTGATTGCTTCCCTTGTCAATAAACAAACATTATCTGCTTCTGTTTCTCTGCTAAATTGAATTTCTGCTTACCCTAACTGGTTATATAAAGACTTTGTGTACACAAGAAAAAGGAATGACAAGGTTGTGTAAGCAGGCAGCCCTGGGTAGAGTTGTGGAGTCAGTACAGTTTATTTCTTGGGAATCCTTGCATCTCTTTTATGCATACTTTTGCCTCTTTCAAAGGCCCAGATGGCTCATGAAACCACTGTTTTCATCTTGCATCATCCTATTAAGGGACCAACGGATCCCCGCCCCCCGCCCCCCCAGTATTCTTTAAATGAAAACAAAACAAAAACATGAGAAAGGATACAGACAAAGGAATGAATCACTATAGACTGAATTTGGGCACAGAGGTAGGATTTATATTTGGAAAAGAGAAACTTAACTCATACCACATAGGCAAGAGTCCTTGTAAAAGCCAGAACTGGAAAACAAATTGTTTAATTTACTGGCTCAAGGTCAAATAACTAAAAAGAGGGGAAGTCAGGATTGGAAGTCACGTCTGCAGAAAGCAGTAGGTGCAACGAGAGACAGAGCTCAGAGAAATGGGAATGAGCTCAGCTTTCTCTTCCCATAGGCGTGTGGAGGCCGGGACAGTTTCCCCCAAAGGGTTGGGCCTTGTGACCATAAAATGCCTTAGGATTGTGGCTGGTATGTGACACCGTATGATGCTAACCAGAAGGAAGAGACAAAATCCTCTGAATCTGATAAGGCAGGGAGGAGACTAGGAGAGAAACTACAATTCAGAGCTAGATTTCCTCCGGAAGGTTGTCCTGCAATGAGAATGGTGTTGCCAAAGTCCAAACCTTCTTCAGGGTAGCCACAAGGAGGTCACAGTGGCCGGACAGAGTTGGGTGCTCTCCAGAGTCTCCCATCAGACTCTGATTTCCATCTCTATGCACCAGGCCATTGCTCTCCTAACAATTCCTTAAGACAAATATTTGACCTATCTTTCGGCTCAATCGTCCTAATTTTTATGACAGGCTCAGCGACAGTGGTTATTAACGTTTTAGTTAAAAACTACAAAATAAGGCATCCAGACTTGAAAATTTAAAGAGAGATACATGAAGATTCTGCAAAAAAAATGATTACCTCTCTCATAGAGCAGATCGGCAGCAGAAATGGAGAGAAAACTGCTTTCTGTAGCGTGTGCTTCACTCATTTATTTAAGGAGCTCAGGTTTGGAGGAAATAGTGATATAAAATCCTTAGCATTTTTACAGTGTAGAAGGCAGCCCCATATCCTTCCATTTCAAAACTCTACACTCACTCAAACACCTTTAATTGTAAGGATTTTTCAAACCCCTCTCCATCTGAAATTTGTATTGTTGTTGGCCCAACACCATTTTTGGATTGTCCCTGCTGCTTGCTGAGAATGCAGTCTCTAAAGCACACTGTTTAATCTTTGAATCAGCTCAGGAAGATGGAATTACCGTCCCTGGAAAACTGCAGTTTCCTTTCAAGGAACTTAGCGCAGCTGCAACAATAAGATGGAAATGTGATGGGTCTGGAGGAGGCAAGGATTAAAGGTATGGGATTAAGAAAGCCTTGCTTGCCCCCGTGGGTAGAACGATCACATAAATCACAGGCTAACCTTGGCTCCGCTCCTATGAAAGTCTGCAGTGTCACAGCCTCCCCACAATTAGGACTTGTCATCTCGAGCACCAGGATGGAAGACACAGCTGCCAGAGAGGGGCCGGAGGGAGAGCAGAGGTTGAGGAGGAAATGAATAATTTTGGTGACAGTGACTACTATTTTGATAGGAACCAGAACATCTGCAGTATTTCAAGAACCATGTATGAGGGCGCGAGCCGTTGGAAATGGGCCTTCCGACTTCGGATGGGCCATAGGCCGCCGATAAGCGCTGCGGGAGAGCAGCTGGAACTCTGGGCTGCTCGCGTTTCCTTTCTTGATACGGATCCGAGATCACATTTGCAGCTGCTTTATCTGCTCCTTAGAAGTTCTTGGATTTGGGGAATCATTCATTGTAAAATAAATACCTGCTTGCTGACATGGAAATGTAATTTATTAGTCAACTACAGAGCTAGTTGTCTGTTAATGCATATATAGTGAATCCGGAACTTTCCATTCTACCCAACATGTCCTTTATGGGAACTCAAGTTTATTGCACCTCATGTCACCTGGGCTAGGACATCAAAAATGATGCTCTCTTCAAGAGAAAAATTTTAAATTATGTTACCCAGTAACATGGATGGGGACATGGGAAGAGTTATTTGGAGACAGAGCTCTGAAAAAAAAAAAGACCAGCAGAGAAGAGACCACATGCAAATACAGTTGTGAGAGCAAGACCACTGAGAAATAAGGCATAGCCCATCTTGCTAAAAGGGGACCAACACACGGTGGGATTTGGAGCAACAGAGGAAGAAGTGAAGGGCAGGGGTGAAACCATGAGGAAACTGAGCCTAGGGTATCTAATGCACAATATCTTAGGATACGGTAAGCTGAGGTGTGGTCAGTGCCAGCTGGTCCAAACCAGCACCTAAGGCACGGTGACCAGAGGTCCCAGGCAGCAGCAGTGGGTAGTAGTGTGGGTGTCGGTTAGAACTACAAGAGTTGTGGGACCAGAGTCCAGACTAGGTTTGTAAGAGCCACAGCCAAGCAAAATGAAGTTCACAGGGTGTCCCAGTTATATACAGGTGTTCAAGGCCGGGTACCTAAGTAGCTATCCCGCTGGAATCGTGGCATCTGGAGGGGCCCAGCTCTGAGGTGGTAAGAGTGATGGTGCTTCCACGTTAGAGCTACATTGGATCTCTCTGCATGTGAGATCCAGCTTCACTCCAGATCACACCGAGGTGGAGGGCTTCGGCTGTTCCTTTCCTGTCCGGGTCAGGAGTGGACCAGGTGTTGGCCCTCTAGTGAACACACGTTGTCCGCCCAACATATGACTTCTCTGTGATTCAATGTGATTTAGGTATTAACGTCCCAGTGCACAAGGCTGGGAATGTGACTCAGATCTGGCCAATCAGATCACCTCACCCCCCCCCCCACAGCACCTTATCCAGAGGTAGGCATATGGCAAAGGCTGAGCCAGCTCTTCGATTGAAGGTCTTCTCCTACTACTAGCATTTATCGAGTGCTTACCGTGGGCTAGGAATTGATCTAAAAGCTTTAGATGCATTATCTCGTCTAATTCTCATATTAATTGAATAAGGGAATGCTGTTATTATCTCCCTTTTACAGATAAAAGACCTGAGACAAAGATAAAGTAATTTGGGTGAGATCACACAGCTAGGTAGTAAAGGCAGACTGTGTCACTAGGCAGTTTTGGAGCAGAGCTTGGGTTATTGCTGTGCAAGGAAAGACTCCCTTTGCTTCCTCTGGGATAGTACACTACAAGGATTATACAAACTGGAGATTCAGATGACCATCTTCCCAGGCCTCAGGGTGGGAATTGTCTGCAGTGAAGAGCAAGGAAGCTATATATTGTGAAACCCCCTTTAAAGGGTTAAGGGGTTGGGGGGTTTGTTGGTCGGTCAGTCCCTCAGGAATAGCCAGATAGAATTAACCTTTGACTGAGTGTCTTTTCTAGGTTCCTGGGCTTGCAGACCAGCGGGCTTTGGTGTGTTTGGCCTTGGAGTTAATACAAGTGAAGCACTTAGAACAATGAATGGCACGTAGTGAGTGCTTCCTAACCAAACACGATTCTTGCCTTCTCATCTTGATTTTCCAACAACTGCTGTCACTTCTCTAACGAACAGATTCTGTAGCGGGGTGAGTGGTGAAGGGTTTCACAACTGGATTAACTGTGTATTGTAAGAAGACCCTCTAATCAATATTCCTGCGCATGGACAAGTGTTAGACACAGAGCGGATTTTTTCATTCAAAGATCAAAACTGGAAAACCAAGGCTAAGTGAAAGCCCAGGGTCACACAGCTGAGCAGTATCAGAACTGGGATTAAAAGATCAGGTTGTTACAATCAAATTGTACCCGCCTCTTGATTTGCATTGACAACGCGATTTTCTCTGTCATCGAATGAACTAGTTTGAAAAGCAGAAAGTGCTTGGTCAGCAAGAACCTGTAGACCTTTGTAGCTGAAAGGAACTTGAGAAATTAAATAGGTGGTGTGGGGGGGCGGGGGGCTGGATTAAACAAATGTCTTTTCTGTGGGGCTCCTCAGAGCTTTGACTGTGGTGACATGAATTCTGATTCTCCAACAGGGGATCTAGCATACAACCTTTCCCAAACTTATTTGACAGTGGGATCATTTTTCCTTGGCAAAATTATTAAAATCTTGAGGTGTCCTGCACACCACCTAGGCAATGGTGGAGTGAAGCTCTAAAGCCCCTGCACAGGCTCCCATTTTATTCTCTAAACACTCATTTTCCTGCCAGCTCAGGCCCAGAGCGACAGAGCCTTTTTCTTCCTGCTCAGTGCACAGCGACTCCCCTCAGTACCGGGGTTCCTGCTGAGACCTCTGGATTGCAGGCCTCTGCCCTGCCCTGCCCTGCCCTGCCCTGGGCAGCCTGCGAGGGGAGGCCAGACCTGCAGCTGCTGCCCCAGGCCCAGCCCCACACCCCCCACTCCCACGCCGCTTTGAATCCCCCACCCCAACTGCTGTGTGTAATTAAAAGTATGGGTTCAGTTATTTACTGTGTTACCTAATCATCCAGCTCACGGGGTAAACCTAGCTTTTCTGCTGTGAGATCTGAATTAAAAAAATTACAACCCTGTATCATTCCAGGTTAAAAAGAAACCGCTACTTATGCAGCTTTTAAAAAACATGGAAACAATGATTCTCTGTCTTCTCAGAAATGCAAGCAAAATTGCAGAATTAAGACGCTTACATGGATGCTGTTCCTGACCACCCTAGATTGCCTCGTTTTGAACGGTAAAAAATCAAATGCCTGTGTTTCTTGAATTTCCAGGAACCGAATCTGGCAGCTGGTTCGCTTGTCTTTTAGAGTTTGAAGCAAGAGAAATTACAACCAAAGTGGTGTCAATTTGCTCTATTTATCTTGGGAATTAACTTTAAAGCTTAATTGTCAGAAACAGTGACCTCTCTACTCATGAAAATCCCCAGCGAATTACAAAAGCAGACTACTTGAGTGGAATGTGAGTGTCATTCTGGGGTGAATGGGCCTGCGGCCTGCATAGCGCCCGGAGGAAGGGAGCCGCTCAGCCCAAGGAGGGAGCTGACCCTGCAAGTTTTCGTTCTTCTCAACGCTCAGCTCTGGTTCCTAACCCATGGCTCCTGTCTGATCCAGGTTTCTGCTGCGGAGCTGGTCTCAGAAGTGCCTACGGATGTGTCTTGTCACAGAGACTAGGTGTCTTGAAGTAGCTGAGCTGGGGCCCTATCACTGGGCCCGTTCAGCTCCCGAAGGCCCCTGGGAAGACGGTGCATTGCCTGGGGGATGGGCTAAAGGAGTTCTGCTTGCTTAGGAAGGTTCTTGGGCTGGGTTTTGTCTGGAAACTCACCCCCACTCGGGCAGAATTTGGAACAAATGTTTGGCTGAAACCATATACTATCGAATGAATAGAACAATGTAGAATAGGGAGCAATAAGTCAGAAAACAAAAATGCAAACATACAGCTCGTAAAGTCTATTTTATGGAAGTAACACAATGCTGAAAAGGGACACATCACACTCAGTGGAACCACCACCCCACCTCACCCTTTCCTTTCCCAGCCTGATCCGTCTGGCACATATTTAACTTTAAAAAAAGAAAAGAAGGAAGGAGGGGAGAAAATCATCCGAGCAAATAATGCCCTGGCCTCTCTCTGCTGTGGTCAGTGTAAGCCCAGATGCTCAGCAGATGACCTCACCATGGTCATGAGGTAACAGCGAACAGCCTGCAGAGGTACTGGGTTTTGGTAACAGTCTTTAAATAGGCACAAAAAAATCCGTTGACTGGCTCCGCCCTAAGTCATTGCCTTGTAAGAGTCATTGCCATCAAAACAAAAACAACACTGAACTAGATTAAACCCTGCTATACACAACAATCCCCTTCCCTGGAATCAGTTAGTGCAAGTTCAGAGCTGGGAACTGTGGTTAAGTGCTTTCTTTTACTAAAAAAAATGGAGCTAGTTCATTGATTTAGCCTCAACTTAACTCTGGGATGTTATTTTCGACCCAAGCACAACTTTCAGAGGGGCTTTAATTGAATGGTGAGGTAGGCAGAGACCCGCACCCAGCCAACCAGATTAGCCAATCAATCCTGGTGATCATGGGCTTATCAGATATGGCACCCAGATCAACCCAATGACTGGATCTCAGAATGGTCCAAACGGGCCTGCGGGATAGCTCACTCCCCTTAGTAATAGTGATTAGCAGGGGTGTGAAAAGGACATCTGGGAGTCAAGCAGAGCTTAGCTTCTCAAATTGGGTGCAAGTGAGCAGCCAACGACGGGGGGGGGGGGGGGGGGGGAAAGCAGAGAGAAAATGTTAATAAAAAAACAGCCCTTGTGATTTGGTATCTGAAAAAAACAAGGTAGCACAGAGAAATGCTTGCTGGTTTCCATGGTTTACCTCGTTTAAGATAGTAATCATTCTCCAACGGCCAGTTTAAGGACCCATTGATGGCTACTGGGGGGGGGCTTTAAACATCTAGATCCCCACGTCCACCCATAGAGATTGTCTAGTATACTGCAAGAGGAACTGCACTTCCTAGGTTTAGGGCAGCGATTTTCAACCGATGTGCCACAGGAATTTTTAAAGCATGAAATACCTGACTATTTAGTCAGGGGCAATGACCTCTTTTCCCTGAGACTGTCAGATAAACAAATGAGAGCAGCCAATACAACAATAGCCATCCAGTGTGAGTGAATCAAAATGATACCTATTTTTTTGTCAGATCGACAAAAAATACATGTTTTGGTGTGCCGCAGAACTTTAGTAATTAGTTTACGTGTGTCAGGAGATGAAAAAAGTTGAAAGTTGCTGGTTTAGTAGACAGATTGAGACTGGACTTTCAAAACATTTGTATAGGAACAGATAAGCAATAGGAAGCCATTACAGGTTCTTAATGCACCAGAGGAAATAATTAAACAGGTCTTCAAGGAAACAATCTGGCAGTAGAGGCAAGTCACCCAGGGATCTTGTGAAAATGCAGATTCTCATTCAGCAGGTCTGGCTGTGTCCCTAACCGGCCCCCAGGTGAGACCAAAGCCGCCAGTTCTCCCACTCCTTTTTGAAAAGCTGAATCCTGAAGGATGTCCGAGGCTGGCATTCTGGTACTCGGAGGCTGTGGGTCTATAGCACACAGGCTGCCGGGACCCACTCAACGCCTTTTCCTGGAGGGAAATTCCAGCTTAAATCTAGGTGAGACTGTGAGATATCACAGAGCCCTCCCTTGAAATCAGGAGTCTGGGCTCTGGGTTGTGGAAAAGTCAGCCAGCTTGAGAAAAGTACTTTCCTCTTGAGCTTCTGTGGCCACATTAGGTAAAACGGCAGGACTGGATTATATTGTCTCTAAAATTTTTTCTCACTCCATGACCCTAAAACTCTCCAATCCCAGCACAGACAATAGGATCAAACCAACCTCGGTGGCCGTTTCTAACTCTGCAGGTTATTAGTTACTGTATTTTAAAGAATCAACATGAGTATCTTACATCCTTTCGGGATGTTTGCTGTAAAACATAGATGTCCTCCCTGTACATCAATTGTATACATTATGATTTAGACGTGTAATTACTCCCTAAAAGGGGGAAATACATTTGTATGTGGGGGGTTGATAAAAAGAAAATGCTATTGTATACAGACTGAAAAACACTATACTTTATTTTTAAAATATTGTTAAGGGCTGGTATAAACAAGTCATAGCTTACAGATGTGAGTAAAAGCTGCACAAATTGTGCACATTAACTATCTGGAGGGGAAAAAATTGGTTTTAAAAACTTTAGTTCTAAAAACTTTTGGTTTTAAAAATTGTTTGGATTGCATGTTCTTTTCTTTTAAAGCAGGGCGGGGAGACAAAGGAATTGAATTACAGGGTAGAATATAAAATACCTCCTTTGAGGAAATAAATGTGTAATAGGAACTATGCAGCCAGTTCTCTCAGGCATGGGAATCCCCCGGGGCTCGTGTAAATGCGTATAAGTATCTCCTCGGTGTCACTCCAGATGTTTCTGCAGGGAAGGAACCCTCCTCCCCACACATTGGCATTAACACTCTGCCTGTAGCCTCCATGCTCAGACTTGCTCCAAGCCAAGCAGCGTCCTGAGAGGGGACCCTCGGTGGGACTGGGGATCCACAGGCCCTTTCCACCTCCAACCCCCCACACCTGGAAGGCTATGTGTGCTGCTAAGTATTCTCCTAGGCTTGGCAAAAAGAATGGAGCCCGTTAGCATGAGCACAGGGTAAGGCTCAGAGCAGAGTTTACCAGGCGGAGAGGTCAGGCCAGGACAACTTGAAATGGTAATTAAGTCTCTCCACACTTATCTTCGGAGATTGTCCTTGGACTCTAGCTGAGCAGGGCCTTCTCTGCTGTGTGTGGGGTCTGCTTGTAGTTTTGACTCTACCCCTCAGGATGACCTGCTCTGCATAGAAGCTGTAAAAAGGCAGATCCTGGCCTCTGCAGTGGCCCCCCCCTTCCCCACACCCCAGCCTGGTTTACATGGTAACAGGGCCAGGAAGAACCAGGGCTTCCACTTTTCCTCCAGTATGTTCTGTCTCATTTCTCAACCCATGCTCCAAGGGGAAAAATGAAGTTCTGCAGAAGACCCGCTCACATGGCCTGCGTGACACCCGAGGACCCATCCCACAAAGGGGATGCTGCCAGGTGGTACCAGTGGTATCCTCCACAATCCACAAGGTCTTCCCCAGGCAGGCTCCTGACACCTCTATCCCCCGCCTCACCCGCCTTCTTTGTTCACACCTCCCCACCCCTAGCAGAAAGTTACCTATCGGCAGCCGCAACTAAAAGTAAGCAAGTGGTGGCAATATGCCGAGCGGTTCCAAAACAGAATCCCGCCACTGACTATAGTGCTTAAAACCATAAAATCAGCAAAAGGGGACAGTGAACATTATTCAGACCAATGACAGGGATTATGTTGCCAACACATCCATGATAACATGTGTCAAGAAGGAAGCCCTGGGCCTAGACATTCTACGCAGAGACTGGTGGTCCCCCAACATCTTCCTTAGCAGCAGAAGCCTGGATTTTAGCTGAGCGGATGGATACCAGCGTAAAGGCTACAGCTGCTGGAGGGTATCGCTCTGTGACTAGGTTTTGGTTTCTGCAGAGTTTCCTTAAAGGGAGGGGGCTTGCCTTCTTCATGTCCACCTTCCTGCTGCTGACTGGGATGAAGCCACCTTGGACTCTAAGGTGAAAGTCATTTTTTGAGGTTGGTGGAGCAACAAGGAGTCAAAGTACCTGATCATCAAGGAGCTAGCCACCCTATTAGCTCTGGCTGGCCTTTGTGTGTGTGAGAGATAAAATAACTTCTCTATTGTTTAAACCCATGTTATTTTGGATTTTCTAATATCAGAGCTCAGTCGGATTCTAACCTATACCACTGCATTTCTCTTAAGGCCTGATATATCAATGACATCCCCAAATTAATTTGCATTGTTACTTCCCTGAAGAGTAACATCCAAAATAATAGCTTTGAAGCCTAAAAAACATCTGTTCATCACAGATCTACTCCATGTATTCTCTAACTGCATTAAAATAAGAGATTACAATAAAATGTAATGCACAGTACAGTATTCCTATTTTTCAGTAAACGGTGAAAATATAGACATTTTCTCTTGATAAAAGGCAGATGACTTTTTCTCTAGAAATACTTGTTGCAGCGACTTAATTTCTGTACTTCAGACCACTAAATACTAGACACTAGGTCAGATTTCTTCTCCTTGGTCTCTTTCGTCTCTAAGTCCTTGGAGGGGTTAGAGGAACAACGTTATGCCAGTGAGGTCAGTTCACGTTAATGGGTAAGAAAGAATCATAACTACTGATAGCACTGATATGCATCCATGTCATTTAACCTCAGGATGTCCGTAATTTGCACGTTCAGAAACTGAGGCTCCAACAAGTGGCATGATTTGCCCAAGGTAATGGAGCATTAACTAGAGACCTTGGATCCAGGTTTTCTGATTCATGCTGTATCATAATTGCCTATTCATCTGTCTTCCTCCCCACTAGGCCTGGCTTCTCATTCACTGTTGATCCCCAGCACCTACCACAGAGCCTAATATATTACACATCCTTGATAAATACATGTTAAATGAGTTAACAAGTCTAAAAACCCCACTCTGCCAATGCTCCCTTGGTCTGCAAGGGTTCTACAAGCCAATGCTCTTGCTATATTCCAGGTCACTCCCAGGCCATATGGCCTGTCAAGAGAATGTGGTCAAAGATGAGACAGAGGGAACAGGAGTGGTGAACACACCCATATGACACACTTGTGTTCCCCTCCACACTCTCCTGGGCCTGGGTGGGCCCACCACGTAGGGCATTTGGACGTGCGCCTCACAGCCTGGGAGACAACTTGCACTTTGTGTACTTTTCCAGGGAAAGAAAAAGGCAACTGTGGTCTAGCACATTTTAGATGTGCTGCTGCCTGGTGTCCTGACATCATAGCATCCACCCAGTCTGATTCCTGGAGGCAGGCCCACTGGCCAGGCATGGCTGGGAAGGGTATAGAGGGAGGGAATGTGGGAAAAGGGGTTAGGCCCTGCGAAATGGAGAATGTGGCCTCAGCATGCACAGCGACCAGGCATTAAGACACAGTTCATGGGGTAAAAGTCCAGGTCCACTGAAGTTGTTTGTGTTTTGGGCTTAGAGGCAAAGATAATGGAGCACATCACTCCTTGTAAGACCTGGGCTCTCTGAAGCCAACTGGATCTGAGTTGGTCCCGCTCCAAGTTCTTCCAAGGAACAAAGAGGATGGGGCCACCCTAGATGTCTGCCACTTCCTTTACCCATCCCTCCAGCAAGGGTGCCAGAGGAAGAGGGTGTTTTCATATGTGTTTGGGTTTTTTTTTTTCCTTCTGTGGCTCCCTACAGAGTCAAGAGATGAAATGAGGCTTGAGTGAGCTATGATCACCAGTCATAAAATCTACAGCTAAATTATCACCTGGCATGCTGGAAATAACATTATTGCAAAATGCTGTCATGATATTGAGGTCTTCCAGTTGGAAAGCCAAACGTTAAGCCTGTGCTGGCATTCATTTTCCAATAAATGAGTTGGCTCAAACACTGACTTTCTCTCCTTGACTTGTAAAAATGACCAAAAATGTAACAGAGAGTTCAATAAATGTTTTAAAGATTGCTATTAAGTACAAATACTTCAACAATTTAACCAAACCAGAGGAAAAACAACCTTACAAAGTCCTACCTTCCTAGCCCTTGCCCCGCCCCCAAGTCAGGATGAAAGTTCAGGGTCTCAAACAAGAACACGTTTGCCTAGTCCCTGGTTCATGGTAGACAACTCAAAAATATTTGGTGACACGGAATTCTATGTGCCTTATGAATTGGCACATTACAGACTTTTTAGAGAGCTCGCTGACTTGGATTAGATTCAAGAATAATGTATTAATCCTCCGGGGAAAATTCACAGGCAAACAGCTACAGAGATATACACTTTCCTTTGTTAAAACTTGTATCTGCATTCAAATATTGGCCTTGGCATTTCCTAACTAAGTGCTGACTGCTTTCAATGTTATGTCAAACCATCTGCACTGGAAAGCAAAATCCTGTTAAGAAATATGATCACAGGTTGTAAAAAGATTATCATGTTCCTGACCATTACACATTTTATATTTTGAAAATCCCCACAAGAAAGGGTCATATTAAACTAGCAAGTCTTTGGCAAAGTGGAGCTGAGTACTTTTATACAATTTACGACTCTGGTCAATATGAAATTCATTTCTGTGTGCATTTTCAGTGGCTTCCCTGCACTGGCTCACTAAAATGAAACCTTTTCCTCTGAATTCGAAACTAGACAAGAGGCTTCTAGTTAGACCGGATTTTTGAGAGACTCACCACTGCCTGGGAGGCGAAAGGCCTCGCCTGTTCTCACTGCCCACAGCCAGAAAATCTCGGACGGAAACCTTGAGGTCCAGGGGAGGCAGCTCTTCCCAGGGCTCAGGACGGGAGTTGAAGTCCAGACTCTGGAGAGAAAGTGCGAAGTGGAAGCTTAAGGGAGACAGATTTGGCACAAGAGAACTAGAAAGTGTGAATTTCAACCGGATTTTTATATACTCTGGGAGGGGTCAAAATAGGCTATTCTTTTAATCCGAAGCAAAAGGTAAGGGTATTTGGCCCAATCTTAAAGTGATAAACTGGAAGGACCTCCTGGGGTACAGCTGACCTCGGGAAGGGGGCAGTTCAGGGCAGCTGGATGCTAGATGGGAGGGTTGGGAGCCCTGCCCCGCGGTGTCAAGGAGCACAACAGGGCTTATGAGTTTCCACTGTCCTACGAGTGCCCCGAGCAGCTTCAGCTTCAGGAAAACCCAACTGCACACAGACTTTGAGCCCCAGGCCAAACAGGTTCCTTCGAATTGTGACACTCCCTCACCCACTCCCCCGGCCCCAGCCACACGCCCTGACCTAGTACAGGGAGGGGGGGAGGGTGTGGTCAGTGTGTGTCAAGGTGTGTGTGTGGAAGTGTGTGCAGCAGACACACAGAATCCCTAGAATGTCAGACAAATAGAAAGCCCCGGCAGGGAGAGAGTCTTGGAGAGTCCCCAAAGGTTAGAAGCTGTCAGATGAAATGCCATGCTTCTGTTGGGTCCTAACGGGCATTTTCTGAAAGCAGAGCAAGTCTAGTATTAGACTCTAATAATAAACAAACAAACAACTGGCCATAAGAGGCTTTCTCTCCCTCTCTCTTCCCCTTACATCCCAGACCCCACTCCTTGAAGGGAGGAGTGGCGCCTTGTTCCCCTGGGGACCCTCAGCAGGTGTCCAAGGACTTGAGAGACGCCTGGGGAAAGTCAGATGAGTGAGAGCCAGCGGGTGCTGGGGGAGTTAGCTGTCCTAGGCCACAAGTGTGACCCCCCCAACTCTGGTGGGAAAGGAAAGGAGGGGGCAGGGCGGAGAGAGCGGAATAGAGGAGTGGGCCCGCCTGGCAAGGCCCGCAGAGGTCAGCTTGACCCGGGTCAGAGGTTCTTGTACTCGGTGGGGAGCCTCAGGATCACCTGCAGGGCTCGTCTGCACCCTGTTCGTGGGGCCCGGCTCCCCGAGCTGGACACTCAGTGGTGGAGCTAAAGAATCTGCATTTCTAACGAGTTTCACGGGACCGCGAGCTGCGCGCTGGGCGGCAGCCCTGGGCCGGGCCGGGCGCTCCCGGGAAGCCTCGGGAACTGGAACCTCCGAGGCAATTCGAGGCCCAGTATTTGCAAAATCAGACCTCGGGGGACCGGGAGCAGAGCTGCTCCGCTCCAGCTCGCTCGAAGCTGCGAGGGCTCGTTGGAAACCAAGACTTTCCTTTCAATTTTCCCAACGATTCAACGTTGGCCAAGTAAAAATTTTTTAAGTGTGAAGCCTAATCAAAATAGGGTAACAGACTGCGCCCTGGTCTTTTCTGAGGGTGATCTTCTCGGAGCTCGAGGGCTGGGACGTTCCCACCCAGGGCAGGCGAAGCTGCCCCCAGGAGGCATCGTCCGCAGAGGCTCCCGGGGCTTGTCCTGCGCCGCCCATCTCTCCCGCACACCCGGCCCTCCCCGCCGCGGACACCAGCGGGCCCCCTTAGCAAAGCGCCTGGCCTGGAGCTCGCAGCTGCCCTCCAGGCGGGAGCCTGGGCGCTGCCCCGGCCGTCTCTGGAGAGGCCACCTGGAGACCTGCTTTCCTGGGGGCAGCGCAGGCGAACGCGCGGCCCGTCGGGGCGCACGGGGGAGGCGCACGGCGGGAGCCCGCGCCCGCGCCCGCGCCCTCGCAGGCCGCGCCCAGCACGTGGCGGAGCCCGGCGGCCTCGAGTGGGCCGGGGCCTCGCTCCTGCGGCAGCCGGCAACCTCCCCGGGAAAAGCCAGACCCGGCAGGGCCCCAGGCTCGCCCACCTCGGCCACGAGCACGTAGCTAACCCTCCGGTCCTCGGCCTCCACCACCAGCTCCCCTCTCCAGGGCCTCGGTGCCCCGCCAGCTGGCAACAGCGAGGGCGCCCGCTGCGGTCTCCGGCAGAAAGACGCGGAGCAAGGGGCGCAGGCCCAGGGAGCGCGCCGTGGGCGCAGCGCCCCTCGCCACCCTCTCCCGCCCCAGGGGAGAGGCAGCCGGGCGAGGCCGGCCGCGGGCAGGCTGTCCATCGGGCTCGGCCCGACTCAGAGAGACGCTGGGCCCGGGAACTGGACGGCTGGAGGCGGCGGGGGGCTTCCCGCGACGCGCGTGTCCCGCTCTCACGCACCCAGAGCGCGGCCGGCCCGGGGATCCGCTCCCCGACACGCACGCTGCCGACGCTGGGTGGGAGGAGGGGTGAGGCGTGGGGAGTGGGCATCCCTTCCGATGCGGCCCCCTGAGGAGCCCGGGTTGCCTCTGGGGCAGGGACAGTGTCCGAGGCCTTGGGATCAGCTGCTATCAGAGCAGCTCAGCGCGGGGACGCGCGAACACCCTTCTCTGGAGGTACTTTCCCCGCCCTGCGGAGGTCGCCCTCGGCCGCGTCCTGAGTCCCAAAATCCGTCTGAGAAAACCCGCCAGCAGAGGAGTCACTGGGGGGCCTCCTCGTGGGGCGCCCAGGAGGCCCCAG
The DNA here is from genome assembly GCF_054644295.1 of Miniopterus natalensis. NCBI lineage: Eukaryota > Metazoa > Chordata > Mammalia > Chiroptera > Miniopteridae > Miniopterus > Miniopterus natalensis. The sequence goes on from NC_142096.1 coordinate 5,559,721, forward strand.
CGCTGGGGGTGGTGGCTCATTGGCCCAGACAGCAGGCCCGGGCGCTCTCCCCAGCACCCCCGCCACGCGCACGACTCTCCCTGCGCGGCAGAAGGGCCGCAGGGGAGGTGGGAGGGTCCCGGCGGCGGAAGGAGTCGCGGGGCGCCGGGGCCCCGCACCAGGGAGCCAGCCGCCCGAGGGACGGCTCGCGGCCCCCGCGCCCCGCAGTGCTCGGCCCTCGCCTGCAGGGGGCGCTGCGGCTCTTCTCGCGGGCGCCGGGCTCGGGCTGGGGCCGCGCTTTCCCAGGCCGTCCGCGCGCGCAGTGCGGCGCCGGCTGGGACGGACGTTTCGTAAAAGATAAACTTCTCAGGGTTTTGAGCCGCTACCTCCACACCCGCGGGGCTGCACCCAGGGCTCGCGACCCTCCTCCAGGCCTCCGCGGGCCTCCTCCCTAGCCCGGGCTGAAGCGCACGCGCCCAGAGAACAGCCGGGCTCCCCGAACCCCGGAGCCCCGAGGCAGGCGGCCCACAGTGCGGGAAGTTCAAACGCAGAAGGTCCCCGCCCCGCAGAGGCTGCGGAAGGCTGGGGAACCGGAGGCGAGTCCCCAGAGATGACGGCAGCCGGCGTCCCCGGGGAAAGGGTGGGGTTTCTGTAATTTGTCTGAAAGGGTAAACGATGTTGGGGTGTCCGCAGCGCGCGGTCAGAGCGAGAGGGCTCCACGGCAACCCCAGGGACGTCTGCCTGGCACCTGCTCGCTGCCTGGCCGGCGAGCCTCCTGGGTGGGCCGGGGGAAGGGGGGAAGGGGCCTGCGCTCGCGCCCCCTCCTCCAGCGCCCCGCGTTTCCTCTCGCCTCCGTCCGGCCCTCCGGGGGCGTAAACTTTCGGCGGTTCGGGTTTGGGCAGCACCCGCTCGCGCCCCTCGTCGTTTCTCCGGCAGCGTCCTCGGTGCCGAAAGCCCAGAGCCGCGAGGGAAGCAGAAGCCCGAGTCGGCGCGAGTGTCGGAGCGAACCGTCGGCGCTCCGCCGGGAGGACGCGGGGGGAGGGGGGCCGCGCACAGACGCAGCCCCCCCCCCCCCCCCGCAGCGCAGCTGGGCGTCTGTAGGTTCCCGGACTCCCCCTCTCCTCTCACCCGGACCCCACAACTCGCCGGGGCCAGGTGGCCAATCTTCCGTGCCAGGAGCTGTGGCCCGGAGAGGCGGGCAAGCGACGCTGTTCCTGGGTGGGCCCCCCCACAATGCGTGCGCCCCAGGCGCGGGCGGGGACGCAGGGGCTTGCCCGGGGCTGAGCGTGGAGAGACTCCGGGGCCTGGCGCGGGTGGCGCGGAGGTGACTCACGCGAGCCTTGCTCACACTGCGGCTGGGGCTCGGCCGCGGGCTGGCCCTCTTTGCGGGTCGCGCACCTGCCAACCCAGGTGGCCTGGCCTGGAGGCTGCCGAGGCGCCGCGGGGACACGCAGCTTCCCGCAAAGCTCGGGACTCCCTACCTTTCACGCGACCGCAGCGCACGAGGCCGGCGTGGCCCAAGCTCCATTGTGGAACGTCGGAGGCTCGGGTGGGCGAGGTAAACGCGTTTATGGAAAAACCTCGGCTCAGGAGGTTTGCAGAAAGAGGGCGCAGCTCACGGGTGGTTGTCAATTCTGTCTGCTCCTAGGGACAAGCAGGCGGTTCCGCACACAACACGCACACACACACGCACACACACGCGCGCGCACGGTAGGAAGGTGTGAAGTCCGCCGCTGGGGAATTGCCTCCACTTTATGAAAAGGAAATGCAACGCGTAGGAACACTCTTCAGGTCACCACCCCTGGAGTGTGTGTCCTGGGGGGTCTGAAAGAAGAGAAAGTTCCCTCCAAATCTTCCAAATTAAGAAAAGCTGCGGAAAGAATGAAGCGGTTGGAGAGAGGGGACCGCAGGCATCCCGGTAGCTGGAGCTCAGGGCTGAGCACGAAAATGAAAGCGCCCCTATGCTATAGAAGCCACCAGGGAAAACGGTTTTCTTCTTGTGTGTGGGTGTTTTTTTTTTTTTTATTAAATCCTGAACTCTTCCACATTCTACTGCTTCCACGCTGTTTGTCAGATCTACTCTGAAGCAGTGAAATACTGAAGGCTAGTAACCACTCAGGTCTGCCTCCCAGCTCACTTTGTAACCTTTGCGAATTTGAAATTAAGGAGAGATCTGCCATCCCTGAGCTAACGTTTTACCCCAAAGGAACGAAAAATTCTGCCCACCTCGGCATGAACACGATAGCATTGTATCTTCAAAAACTAGCATCTCGCAGCTTCTGCCTGCCCCCTGCCCCCAGTCACTGGGTCACTTTTTGACAGTTTTTCGTCTTTTACTTATATTTGTCCACTTCCCTGAGATTATTGTCATTGTTCTTTGAGGCGGCACATCCCAAACCAAGTTTTGGCTGAGCACTCTAATTGTACAGCCTGTTGGCCTGAAGATCTGCGTCCCCCAAACGTGGACTTGCCAGGGGGGCTGAGGCAAACCCCTCGGGCGGCGCGCCTCCGGGACGCGCTCATGGTGCTCAGGCAGATCTCATCTGGAAAGAGGCTGATTAAGATGAGTGCGTGTCATCCCCTTTCTGTCGCTCGGTCACCCTGCTTCCAGAGTAGCTGGAGTGCGCTCTGCAATGACTCTCTCACAGGACCGAACCTTGGGAAGAACCTGAACAATGTATCACTACACTTCAAATTCCATTAAGTTTGCTGGCGACTAAACAATGAACTCCACTTTTTTTTTTTGGCTGGGAATGAAGATGTTCATGTTTTGAGACGCTAAAAAAAAATAGTATTTTCCTAAACTTTTTAAAGGATTGTTCTTCCCCAGTTCCAGATGGATTCTTTATCTGCCAGTGGGTGGCATGCAGAAGCCCACCTCTTTAGCCAAGGACGCTAACCGCTTGTGAAATGTACGTTGGCTGATTAAAGCTTAAATATTGGGAGAAATTTCTCCTGGGACATTCCACCTATGTCTTTCCAGTAATTACGAAATTAGCCATTGTCACCTCAAAAACAAACTTTGTTCCAAACACAGATGAAAGCAGATTATACATAGAGTCAAAGGTTGGCCAAGAGTATGGACAACACTGTATTTTAAATTGGGGGGGGGTGATGCGTGGTGAAGATTGCAATCCAGAACTGATTGATTTTACCCTACGAAGAAGATGGTTTTGTTACACTCGCCGAGAGCTCCAAGTCCACCGACAAAATGCCCTTTAGTTTCTCTGCGGGGGTCTCTCGGAGGCAGAAGGTCGGTTGTTCACTTTGTAACAATATAAGGAAAAGTGGCCCAGGGAGGGAAAGGGGTGGGCGCCGCGCCCGCGCCTGAGCTTTGAACTGAGTCACCTTCGGCTCCGACTGGGGAACGGCGGGCAAACCTGCGCCTTTAAGACTCAGTTGCTATCCAAACACAAGTAAACAGAGTGGACCATTAGCGGGCGCCGGGCGCGGAGGCGGAGCCAGGGAGCCGCGGGCCCCGCGCGGCGGCGGGACGCCCGCCCGGAGGGGAGGCGGGGCCGCTACTAAAGCCCTGGACTCGCGGCCGCGAGCAGCCTAGGGAGGGACGCGGGCGCGGACGGAGCTCGGCGCGCTCGCTGCCGGAGGGGGATGGCCCTGCGCCGCCGCGGGCTCCGACCCAACCCCGAGTCGGCGAGAGACGCGCGGAGGCGCGCGGTGCGGGGCGAGCGCTGAGCGCCCGCGCCCAGCGCCCGGGGTCCTCGCGCATTCCGCGTCCGCAGGCTCCGGCCAAGGCGACGATCCGCGCTCGTGTTTTGTGGCCCGTGGTGCTCCAGAGAATGTCGGCGGCTCCCGGGACTCCGCGCGGAAAGAGAAGTTTGCCCGGCGTGGACCCAGTGACCTTTCCAAGCTGTGCGCCTCCCTGCCTGGACCGGGTCTGAGCGGCGCTGCCCCGGCGGACCTTTCCCCGGGAGGTGAGTGTCCGCCCCGGGAAGGGGCTGCAGCCTCCCGGAGAAAGGAAGGGTGCCGGGGATGCAGGAGGGGGGCCGGGCGAGCCGCAAGTTCAGAAACTATGGAAAGAGATCATAGGGATGCAGTCCCGGGGCATTGTTCCTCACTTTGTCGGGTCCCAGGCGTGCCACTCCCAGCGAACACCCAGCGACACTCACTTTCATGTGCTGGTTTTAGTTTTGCTTTGGGACATTTGATCTAAGCATTCCCCGCGTCTTCTGATAAAAGCTGATCCGCGCACGCACGCTGAGACACGAGCCCGGTTACCCCGGGGTGTTCCCGACCCCGCCGCCGCGCGCCGGGTCCCGGGTCCCAGGTCCCAGGGCAGCCGCGCGCCGCAGCGCGGACGGGCCGGGACTCACGGAGCCTGTCGAGCTCGCCCGTTTCCAACGGGAAGTTCAGTCCTAGGTAATTCTCCAGCCTTGCGCTGGCCTCTTGATCCAGGTCTGGAGGAGGGGACAGAAGGCCGATTCCCCCCCCCCCCCGGGGTCGGAATCGCTCGGATTCTCCAGAAATAGCAACCGGGGAAGGAGTGGCGGTGGTAGGAAGGAGCGAGAAGAGGTGTTTGTGGAGGGAGCGCCGCGTCTGTCTGCCTACCTGTTAGCAGAGAACAAAAGAGGGCCTCAGACAGCTACTTTCTCGGCTACACAAACTGCAGTCCCGAGCAGAACGAGAAAATTACTCGCGCAGGGGGAGCGAGGGAGCAGAGAGAAGCAGAGCCCTGCCGCGGAAGGCATCTTAATTTAATTAACTCCTTGGGCAGGCAGAGGCGCTGCACAGGGGCAGGAACTTCGCGACCGTTTTTTTTTTTCTCAGTTCACCTGATCCAGCCTGGCCATTTTTATTTTATTTTTTAAAATGACCTCCTTAGATCCACTTGGACGGTAGCTGTCTGATTTATGTAAAATTCCACTGTGGCCTGGGCTGAAATTCGGCCAGCCCATCCATCTATCCGTCAGTTCTCCCAGACACCAGTGTACAGGTTCTAGCAGATGACCCCTGACTGTATATTATTTTTAGATAATTCGGTGCAGTAACACTGTTACCTAAGAGCCAGACTCCTTATCAATTACCACGTACCATTTTCTCTCCAATGCTTTGAAAGCTCCACTGGACTGAAATTAGTATGTACACACCTCACTTGTTGACAGCCAGTGAGCTAAATTTTGCAAAACTTCTGTCCGTGCCTGGGAATTCCTATGAAGAAGACTGATGAAAGAAAACCAACCCCAGCTCCACTGAAATCGCGATGTGTTTTCATTGGTTTAAATTTCTTTCCTTGCAAAATTAAAAGTAGCCAATGGTGCTAAACAGTGTGGCGGAGAAATGACAGCAAACGGTAACTGTTACTGCCTGAGACAGAGCATGGGAGCTCCATGCTCCACTCCAGACAAAACGAAAGTACTGCAGGTCTCTGCATTGACTTAAATATTTTTTGACATATATTTCCAGCAACTCTGCGGGAGAGTGGAAATCTAAACTCCGTAATTGTTTATGGCAAAAAAAAAAAAAAAAGTTTGCTGGATATTTAGGGTGGTTCTGTTTGTAGAAGGGTTTCAGAAGTCACCAAGGGTCTGCTCTTCCTGACGGAACCATTTGCCCTGCAAGTTAAAATGAACACACACTGTCACAAGGCACTTGTGTACCACCGCGAAGCTGAATTACAATAGAATCTTTCATTTTTGCGTTATGAACCATTGGGGGAAAAGGGAAGGCACTCATCTTTCCGCCGGCGGAACTAACGTGTAACCTTTATGGCAGAGTTCACTTCGAGTATTTTGAATCGAAACCACAAGTCGTGGTAGTCCTTCAATGGACAACACCCCCCCACACACACATGCACACATAGAACATGGTGGGAGTTGTGCTTGCCTCCTGTATTTATTTCTAAGAAATCTGGGAATACACCCAAATAATAATTTTGGTTTCCTCTCTATGGAGAAGGCTGCTTTTTGACGCTAGGGGAAAAATAATATTTGGAATCTCTGGGAAATCCTCCTTATGCACAAAGAAGGAAATACGGAAAGGTGTAATTTATTTTAATGGGAGAGGAAGTCATCAGATAGGTTACCGGGGATGTTAAGCAGAATCCTTTTTCCAGTCTCTCTAGGAGAGGGCTGGAGGAGTTGCCACCGAACAAAAATGAATCGTGATTTGTGGTGGGAAAGTTTATTTCGAAAGGAGGTTTACGGTTTCGGTTGAATGGTCTGACGGAGACCCTCTGACGGTTACACACCTCTCATTAACTCGGGGCCTGGGCTCCCAGACCGCCTACCACCCAGCAGAAGCGGTTCATTAATAAATCCCTGTCTCCGAGCCTTTCCAGGCGGAGGAGGAGAGAGGGAAGGTGTGGGCCTCGAGGAGGCAGCCAGGTCGGGCCTTGCCAGAGCGCCGTGCCATGAGCGCGGCCCCCTAAGTCTGCGCTCAGAGCCGCTGGCAGCGCCACGCGCTAGAGAAAGAAAATCCAGGCGCAGACGTGGTGCGTGGGGAGGGAAGGCTGAGCGAACTCCCCCACCTTTCTGCGGGTGTCAGCAGCCGGCGGGAAGGGTGATGGCTCAGATGGGCCGGCCTGCCCGTCTCCAGGGACGGCTGGAGGCCGTGAGTCCCGCACCCGGGGAGCCGCCCTCAGAGTCGAGGTGCAGCGCTGCCGAGCGGGAGGAACCCGGCGCTGTAAGGGGGTTGGCAGTGGGAGAAGGGAGGCCCCCCCGGAACGCAGGTGAGGTGCTTCTGGGAGCTTGGATCCGAAGGCAGACCTCCGTGTTGCCTTTGGGCGCGCAGGGAGAGCAGAGCGTGTGCGCCTCGCTTAGGCCCAGGCCGCAGACCTCGGCCCGGCGTCCAGGTGGCAGGAGCCCCGCAGCGCACGTCTCCAGGAGATAAACCAGCTCCCTACAGGCCGGCAGGCCCCCCACGCACCGGCCGCCGGGTCTCCCGTGCTCCCCCCCCCTCCCCCGGGAGCCCCGGCTCTGCTCTTCTTTACTCCTGAGGTCTCCTCCGTGTGGGAGCCACTCCTGGTACCAGGTCGGGAAGCCGCCGGGCCTCCCGGGAGCTTGGCGCTCAACCCGGGAGAAGGGGTTCGGGCCTCAGGGAGGTTCTCTGCCCACCCCCAGCCTCTCTCCGGGAGCCGAACCATCTGGAAGGGATCTTGGTGGGGGGTTGGGAGTGGACGGCCCCTGGGAAGGAGGAGGCGATTCCCGGTCGAACCCAGCCCCGGAGGTGTCACTTTTCTTTCCTGCGGCCCGTCACCGCTGATGAATGGGACGGAGGCAGAGGAATGAAATGAAAACCTCCGAGGTCAGCGCGGGGCGAAGCGGGCCCCTCGGAGCGCCCCAGGGCCCAAGAGCACGGAGCACCCCGGGGTGAGTGCGGGGCGCAGCGCGAGGAGCCCCCGCACCGGGCCCGAGCGCGCGCTGCTCCGGGCCGCTCCCGGCGCCCGGGCGGCAGAGGCTCAGCCAGGGCCTGCGGGGCGTCGGAATCCAGGGCTGTGGGGTGACTGCGCTTCGCCAGGCAGGGTGAGGTGGGCGGGCTGGGCCGGGCGCTGCCTCTGCTGGGGGCCCCTGCCCCACTTTCTTTCTCCCGGGACCTGCGTCTTCTGCTCCATCCCTGCGGGGCCTGACCTTCCTGCGGGCGCCCAGCTCGCCAGGGGACCTTGTCCCCGCCCTGGCCTGGGCCGAGCTCAGTGCGGACTCGCGGGGCAGGCGCTGGGGCTCCCTCGCCACCCCTGGGGGGACCTGGGTGGGAAGGAGGACTGGGGAGGGAGGTGTGGCAACTCGCGCCGGCGCCAAAGTTCAGACCGAGCTGGTTTGGATAACAATCACGACGCTCCCTCCCTCTCCCTGTCATTTTTAGGGTGTCTCTGCGCGCCGTCGTCTCCCTGGGTTTTCACCGGAGCCCCACACCCACCGGCCTCTGAGTCCTGGAAGAAAGGGGCGGCTCCCCGCGCCCCCCGTCCGCCCCGACCATGGGGAGCAAGGCCCTGCCGGCGCCCATCCCGCTCCACCCGTCGCTGCAGCTCACCAACTACTCCTTCCTGCAGGCCGTGAACACCTTCCCCGCCGCCGTGGACCACCTGCAGGGCCTGTACGGGCTCAGCGCCGTGCAGACCATGCACATGAACCACTGGACGCTGGGGTACCCCAACGTGCACGAGATCGCGCGCTCCACCATCACCGAGATGGCCGCGGCGCAGGGCCTCGTGGACGCGCGCTTCCCCTTCCAGGCCCTGCCCTTCACCACGCACCTCTTCCACCCCAAGCAGGGGGCCATCGCCCACGTGCTCCCCGCCCTGCACAAGGACCGGCCCCGTTTTGACTTTGCCAACTTGGCCGTGGCCGCCACGCAAGAGGACCCCCCGAAGATGGGAGAGCTGAGCAAGCTGAGCCCCGGGCTGGGGAGCCCCATCTCGGGCCTCAGTAAATTGACTCCGGACAGAAAGCCCTCCCGAGGGAGGCTGCCCTCTAAAACGAAAAAAGAGTTTATCTGCAAGTTTTGCGGCAGACACTTTACCAAATCCTACAACTTGCTCATCCACGAGAGGACCCACACGGACGAGAGGCCCTACACCTGCGACATCTGCCACAAGGCCTTCCGGAGGCAAGACCATCTGCGCGACCACAGGTGAGCCGGGAGGGTGGCGCGGGAGGGAGGCGAGGGGAGCTGGTCCAGGACACCGCAGCCCCGTGGACATTCCCAGCGTCGCCCAAACGCCCTCTGAACCAGGGTGCGCCCCCAGAGCCCTCCAGGGCCAGCGTCCACCGGCCACCCTTAGGCAGTCCAGACCCGGTGGGTGGCTTTCGGTGCTGTGACTGGTTTCTCAGTTTCCTCCAGGTCGCCCTTGGGGTGGGGCAGGTGAAGCCTAGGCGCCCCAAACCCCACAAGGGCAGCCTTGAGACCATTCCTGGAAACCCACTAGGGCCACCCCACTGGGTTCCCTCCCCTCCCTACCTCCTAACCCCCACGCCACGGTGCACCCCAGAGCCTCACACCGCGACCTTCCCTTTAACTTTATTTGTGGAGGTCTTGAGATCACTGAATTTAAACAGTTACCCCCCGGTCCCCCACCTCCACCCAGGACGGTAAACTCTGCATTAAGCAGTGGCAGTTGGAGAAATTACTATAAACAGAAATGTTTTCGCCCTGTAAAATCTTCCCGGGACTGGGGATTGGGTATCTCTTCCGATGCCACTTGCTGTTACCTAAGGTCTGCGGGCTGGTAAAGTCAGCCCCCCTTGCCCCGTCCCGGCCTTGATTTTGCCAGTTTAAATCCCAGGCAAAAGCATCGAGTCCAAGGAGGACTCCCTCGGCAGGACTTAGAGCTCCGGAAGAGCCGGAGAGGGCGGTCAAGTGTGCATAAAACCCACGTCCAGGGAATGTGTGCAAGGGTCTGTTAGTTGAGGTTAACCATAAACAGAATTACACAGGGGAAAAAATACAATCTAAAAACGTACATAATGGGCATCCTATTTCTTTGGTCCTTTTATGGCTTCGGTTTCAGTAATTGTCAAAAAAGAAACTCCCCACCGTGGTGGTAAAGCCGTTTCAATGAAGCCTTATGTTGATTTTCAGGTATATTCATTCCAAAGAAAAGCCGTTCAAATGTCAGGAGTGTGGGAAAGGATTCTGTCAGTCTAGAACTCTAGCAGTTCACAAAACTTTACACATGCAGGTAAGCTTGTTTTCTTGTTAAAAAAAAAAACAACAGTGGCTGGTTCCGTTTTATCCTGTTTGCTCTACAAAAGGTGTTCGGTGACAGAGTGTTTCTCTGGAAAGGACTCTCTTTAGATCAGTTTTCTAGGCGGGGAAAGCAGCACTCCGCGTTGTTGCTGTTTTTTTTCTTTAATACATAAAATGAATCCTATTTAACATAAAACAGTTTTATATTTCCTTAAAGAACGGGCCACTCTCTTTATTCTAAATCCTAATTTGAGAATTATTATTTTTTTCATCCGATCTGCCCTGCATGTAAGGCTTTCGTGTCTGGGAGGAAATAAAGGTAATTTTGATAATGGAGGCGCGGTGAAATCCCATATGCTCTCTCTCCCAGGGGCCTCATAATTTGTAGTTTTCAGAACATTGAGGAATAGTTTAATTTCCCAGCAAAGAGGAGACTTATTACCCGGGAGAATGTCGTTCCTTAAGGGAGGATTAGGGTTTTTCCTTCCCCCCTTTTCCTGCCCGAGACACGGCGATGACATGTCGTAGAGCCCACGGCGGCGACCACACAGTTATCAGTGGGATCGGCCTCGGTGTGGGCCTGGGCGTGTGTGTCAGTGCCTGGGGGACTAAGGCCGCAGATCTGTCCCTGCAGGCCCCCTCTTTTGTTGTGCGTGTGTTATGTGATACCAATAAGACAACTATTGAGAAGGGTGCGGTGGTGGTGTGAAGGATTAATCCTTTGCTTGCTTCACATCTGAACAGGAATCTCCACACAAATGTCCCACATGTGGAAGAACCTTTAATCAGAGAAGTAATCTGAAAACTCACCTTCTCACCCATACAGACATCAAGCCCTACAGCTGCGAGCAGTGCGGCAAAGTGTTCAGGCGAAACTGTGATCTGCGGAGGCACAGCCTGACTCACACCCCGCGGCAGGACTTCTAGAGAAGCCCAGGATCTGTCCCGTGCCCCCCCCCCCCGCCCCCCGCCCCAGACACCTCTCCACGCCTCCCCCTCCCCGGGGCTCCCACCCCCGGCCCTTCACTGACCCCAGCTCTGTCCTCGCTGCAGCTGCACCTGCAGCTCCAGGGAGTTAACTCAGCTTCTGGAGAACTGAGAACTGTAGAAAGGAAAGCCACGCACGTACATCCCTTCACAGACAGCGTATGCTAGTTTCTTGTAGATATTCACAGCTCATTTTAGAGCTCTGTACATAATGTCGTGGGTCTTGGTTTCCTCGTTTTGTTTGGTTTTGTATCTTGTTGGATGCACCTAGATATGGAAAATGGAAGCCAAATTTATCTTTAAAGACTGTATTTTCAAAATAAAACCTTTTCTTGTTTGTTTCAACACTCCTGCAAAGAGTCTTGCTGTTTAACCCCTGTTTTTCCTCTGTATCCTGGAAGAGTGGGCTGCCTCCGAAACAGTCGGTACTCAAGGGTGTACTTTATCCCCAGGCTTTGAGAATAGGACTCGCAGTCCTCCTACTGGAACGGCGGCTCTTCCCGTTTCCTACTGTGGCAGTTTGGAGTTGGACAACTGTGTCGTCTTTCTGTGTTTCAAAGATATTAAACACGGACTCCCCTAAGGTTTTATTTCCTTCTGTTTATTCTAATTCCTCGTGTATTACCCCTTCGGATAAAAGCAACGTAATAATTGTGAATGACTTGCAAGTCCGATGACTGACCTACTTAAAAGCACAAGGTGGGAAGAGTCTTGAGGAAGAGCAGGGGAGCGCCTCCCCATTTCACTTTTTTTTTGAAGTCCTTGACCTGTCGTCAAAGTTTATGATGGGCAGCTTCTCTTGCCATTAGACTTTGAACACTCTGATTTAGCACGATAGGCAGACTTTACCTTGCCCTTAGGGGAGAGGTCGAGGATCTCCTCCAGGACAGCCTTCAGAAGCTGGAGGACACGGGGAGAGAAGAGAAGCTGCTTAGCTGTGTTTGCACAAAATGCTTCTCTCCAAGGGTGGAGAGCCTTTCTTCCAGAAGTTTTGGGTTTCTCGGCAAAGCAAACTGAGTTAGGTTGCTGTCACTGGTTGGCCTTTTGTCCCTGGGATGGTGCCAGAAGTACAGGTGACTGTGTATAGAACTCACGGCAAATCTGTAATCACCTTCTTGAGGCATTTCAACTTTTCCCTAATGGTTTCTGGGGAATATGACACTAGTGTAATGACAACCCAGTGTAGGATTTGGGTGGAGGGCTTTGGATGCAGGTAAACAGCAGGTCTATGCAGAGACTGGAAGGGAAATCATTGAACTTAAAGTGGGAACATCAGAGGAACCTGTAACCCAGCGGCCCAGTAGAGTCTCACAAACTTTCAATACTAAACAACGGGGCGAATTAGATAGTCTCAGAGTTTTTTCATTTGTATATTTGTGTGGAGATGACATGGTTTGTGTTCAGGGTGATACTAGACAACGCATCCCACGTTTGTACCTTACAATCCTCCAGAAGGGTAGGTAGAGATTTGAGGACTGGATTCAAAATTTCTCACCAGCGCCTTGTTCAATTCGACTGACAAGGACTTTGCAAAGTTGTTCCAGACTCGCTGCTCACTCTGTTCTCAGGGGAGCTGGCTGGAAGTCACTGCAGCTTCTCATGAGAGGTCAACTCTCTTCAACAAAGTGTCCACTCACCAGCCTGTGTGTCTAATACTCACACAAATGCATTTCCCAACGTGGGATGGGCCTAAAGGCTTCCCTGAGGAGAGAGGGCAAGGATGCAGTGTGGGGTGCAAGTGTGTGTGGTATGCAGAGGACCGAAACTGTTGTTTGTTTTCTTTTGTTTGTACGGTATTAACTCAGTGACCTCCCTATCCCTGCTCCCTCAGGATCCTGCCCACCTTGGCACAGAAGATTTGAATACTTCAGGGCAGGGTTACACATTGACTGTCTCTAGAGCTTTCCTAATCCTGCAGGCTTTTTCCATGCAGTCAGCCTCACTGCCCCGCCCGCCCCGACTGACGACAAGCTTCAGCAGTTGCATTGCACAGGCTTCCGTCAAATTATCACAGAATGACCCTTGCTCACTATCAAGCTCAGGCATAGCCTTGAAGTCTCCGTCACAGGGATATAGAGATATAACCAGAATACTGTTCCTGTTCATTTATTTTAGCTGAAAAAATGGGAATCAGAAGTGAATGGGGGAAATCAGAGAAGAAAGTGGAGAAGGCAGTCCCCCTTTCCATATATACATTATTGCACAGTTTAAGGTTAATTTATTTATAATTTATTTATGTAGTCATCAATTTAACAGATGCTTATTGTGTGCTTTTCATGTGTCAAGCCCTTTGCTTGGTTCCAATGATTTTCATGATCGGTTTCTGCCTTTCTATATCTAGTGGCACGTTTTTACCAGTACAACTTAAATAATTTAAAAATCTGGAATAGGGCTTAGTTTTATAGCTACCCTCAATCGGCACTCTTAAAATCCAACGTCCATTTAGATTTAGAAAGTATCTGGCTCAGAGTAGCCTCTTTCTACATTCTTCATGATCTCAGGTGAACTTTTTTTTTAATTATTATTTTTTAATATATCTTTATTGAGTTCAGAGAGGAAGGGAGAGGGAGAGAAAGAGAGAGAAACATCAATGATGAGAGAGTCATTGATCGGCTGCCTCCTGCACGCCCCCCACTGGGGATGGAGCCCGCAACCCGGGCCTGCGCCCTGACCGGGAATCGAACCACGATCTCCTGGATCCTAGGTCGATGCTCAAGGCTGAGCAACGCCTGGCCAGGCTCAGGTAACTTTAGAAGAGTGAGTGGGTTCCTCTCCAAGTTCTGAGTTTTGTGTCTTCTTTAGAATGTCCAAGTATGCAGGAAGTGAATCTCACCTGAGACAAATTTTTGAGACATCATAGGGAAAATATCTTGTATCTTATGAAATTGATCTGCTGCTTTTTTGTGTGTATGTTTTTTGGGGTTCTTTTTTTTGGCTTAGAGAAGAGTCATTAGTTGACTTTTAGATTAGCCTGTTTTCCTTACAACCTCTACCATAGTCAACTCCCGAATCAATACTCCTGGCCAGAGACCAGAGTGGGAAATATCACAAGTCACAACCATGGTGTTGAAGAACTTTATGAGCATTATATTGAGCTATGACTTTAATCTCATTTTGTAATCTGTGTGCGGGGTTTTAAAAATAATTTCTAAATATGAATTACATTGTAATCAATTGTTGATATAAAGTTAGGAATGTGTGTGAAATCCACTTCTTGATGCTAATGTTTATATAGAGGTCATTGTAGTACTAGTGCTTTATAACTGCAGTCATTAAAATTGCTCTTTTGCCCAGGCACACCCTCTTTTACGCTAGGAGGCCTTTCCAAAATTTGACTCTCGGACAACTAAATATTTAAAAAGTAAACAAATCTCAAATCTCAAATTATAAGTAGGCCTGAATACAACTAATGATGAAATCAGAGGCAGTTAATGGGAGTTTCTTCTACTGTTCATTTGTAAGATGCTAGCATAGACATTTAGACTTCCTCACTTAAATCATGTTCGATCAGCTACCCTTGCCCCAGTTTTGATCCTGGAGGGGCCAATCTACCCCTGGAAGACACAGGGGAAACATTAGTTCTTTAATATTGTCAACGTGATAGACTAGATGCATCTGGATTAAACACAGTGTAGAATCTACAGCAAATTTTACTATGAGAAAAGTATTACCACAGCATGATAGTTGCCTTTCTTATTACCAAAGTAATTTTAATTATTAAGATGAAGAAATAAAAAATTGGAAACCTTGTAATGCACTGCAAACAGGAATGGCTTTGTATTTTGGAGGATTATTTGTGTTTATCTTTATTTGTGTGTTCTATTGAGACTGTTATTTCCCAATTTTTCCTTCTGAGATGTAAATTGCGACTGATAAGCACCTCTGCTGACAGCAATGAGCAATAAAGGGAGTGGAGATTCAGAATGATTCAGCTGTGATGACCTAAGATAGTTCATGTTTATTCCTGTTTCTTTTCTTTATTGCTTATTGGTCCACCCCCCCACCCCCCCACCCCTTCACTACCCAACATAAATTACATTATTATCTAAGTTATGTAACTTTTTTCTTGAAACTATTCAAGACAAAAACTGATGGTGGAAAACTGTAAGTAACACAAATATACTACAAGAGGAAATCTTTAAGGTAAATTACAATGCCATATCTCTTAGGGTTCTTTCTACTGCAAGAAACAGTAGACAGCCTGACTAAAAGTGGCTTAAACAATAGGGAATTTATTTTCTCCCATAAAAAGCAGTCTCAAGGTAGGGTCCAGGGATGTGTAATTAATCGGACTGACAAGATCATCCAAAGCCCAGTTCTTCTTATTTTTCTCTTCATCTTTACTGTGTGTATTTGCTTCCTTCATGGACACAAAGTGGCTGCAAAAGCTCCAACTATCAGCTCTAGTGTTTCCTTCTCACACGCATTCCATAGGCAGGAAAAAGGGTTATCTCTTTCTTGTATCACTCTTTGAGAGCTAGGAAGCTCCATAAATCCAACCTGTACACTTGCCCTCATATTCTCTTGGCCAGGATTAATTCACTTGCTCCTGCCTCAGCCCATCACTGACAAGGGGGCTAGAGTGAGACCGTGATTGACTAAGACTAAATAAAATTCACCTTCTACGCCCGGAAACGGAGCCAGCCCTCCCGGGAGCCCTTGGCTGCCTAAAAACACCCGAGTCTGTGAGCAGGGAAGAGTGGAGGACTGATTGTTGCTAATATTAAGCAGATGTTAAAAATGAAGATTCCATTAATAACCTTATGTTAGGAGACGCTATGTGATTACAAAAGAAGGATGCCGAATGGCATATAAGGTATTATCCAAACTAGGTAAACAAATAAAACCTGCACAGAAACTGACCGGAAACAAAGACTAGCAGAAAATATACCAAAATATTCATAGCAGCGACTCATGAGTAACAAATTAAGGGCACATTTCTCATTTTTCAACTCTTCCACAAGGACTATGTGCTACTTTTATAAAGGGGAAAGAGTCGGAAACATTATTTTAAAAACCCGAGATGAAACCTTAATTTGCTCAGTATTTTTGGGTCTCCTCTTGCTTTGTGGCCTCCGAGCGGCCTGGTCCCTTCCCCGCGCCCCCTCGCACTCCCTCCAAGGCAGCCCTTTGACGTAGTTACACCCTTACCCTCCTTCCTTCCCGGGGTCTAGTCAAGTCTCCTTTTCCCATCTTTTCTCTTCTCTAGGTTTCTGTGTCCTGACCCTTTCTGTCCCTTCCAGGAGCTTCAGTGAGTCTAGCTCAGCGTTCCTCCAGGTGGGACCGTGAGAATTATCCAGGGAGCTTGTGTCTGGGTCCTGCCTGCTCCACTGGGTGAGTTGGACTTTCTGGAGATAAAGACTCAGAAAAAAAAGCAAACACTTCAGGTAGAGGCTGGGAAGGTCTGCTTTAGCCTTTGGCACCGTCATTCCCTTTATCTCATCCATCAGCCATGTGCTAGGTGCCCACCGCCATCAACATAAAACAGGTCGCAGCCCACTTTCCTTTCCTTACCTGCCCATTGTCCTTGGCGCCGTCACTTTCCTCTGCGCGGTTCTCACAGCTCTTCCCCGGTCTCTCCATCGACTTCTATTTCCCATCGTGGCTGTCCCCAAATTTCATTTTTCCTTTTCACAATGATAAATATCTTTGGCTTTGTTTTTTTTGTTTGTGTTCTGCAGAAGAAGAAAGGGAATGTAATAATTGAGTCAGATGAGAAAATCAGAGAGGTAAAACTCATTTTCTCTTCAATTTATAAACTGAAGCATCATCACCAAGTGACTTGCTCCTTCAGCTTCTCTCTGCAGAACATTGATTTGCTCTGAGTAACGCTTTAAGCATGGAGTTGTGGGTGTATGCTTGCTTTAAGATCAGAGCTAAATAACATTTTTATTATTATTCATGTTATTATCACATTAACATTTCGGAGCAGGAGGCCATTTTGCGATGGAAAGAGCCATGGGCGAGAAGTCAGAAGAAGAATTTAATTTTATTTAAGCTCTGGAATCGTTTACAGACATTGAACCTCTCGGGGACTCAGTTTTTCATCTGTAAAATGAGAATTTGCACTGCATAATAAGGTCTTCTCTAGCTTGTAAGATTTATGGTTCTCATTGAGGTAAGCATAAATATGTTGTTAGATAAGTATTGTTCACTGCATAAAGACTAGAAAGTACCAAGAAAGAAGTCATATCACTTCCCTCCCATAAAGAATTTTAGCTCAGGAAAAATAAATGTGGGTTTACAAATTAATCTCTACTTGTATACTGTCATATCATCTATTTTCCTAGAACCGTTCAAATTTTAGGTTCTCTTTAGAAGACTATGGATTGAAAGTAATGCTTTTAAACTGAAAAGTAAATATATTTCTTTATTATTTTTCAGATGATAACAATCATGCTGATTGTAAAAACACAAACAATATAAAAGTGTACAAAGTAAAAGTCTCTTATTTCTCCCTTGCTCACTACTAATCCTTTTAATTTTCTTTCCCAGAGGTAGCCACTATTAATATTTTGGGTATATCCTTCTAGACATTTTGCTGTGAAAATGCAAGTGTAAGTGTACACACAAATAGTATCATACTATAATACTCTTTTACCACTTGCTTTCCACCCCCTCCACCCCTACTTAACAATAAAACAATATATATTGGGTCTATTTCTACTTTTTCATGTCAGTATAAGTAGATCTTCTCCTAAGGTAATGGGGAAGAAAACAAAACTCTAAGGACTTTTAAACTGGAGGATTCATTATTTTCATTAGAATTAAATATGAAGAAAAAATACATACATTATAAGTAACAGTAACACTGCAGTGACTAATAAATGAATTTTAATGAAATAAAAACATTTGCAAAAGGTAACATTTGGGCAATTATCAAGTTGTCCTATTCATGTCACACTTTATTTTCCTGATCTGGCTTTAGTTTTAAAACAAACAATTAAAAATTTGAAAGGAAAAATAAAATTCAATTTTAAAGATGTTAAAAAGAATTGAACATGAAGAAATGAGAAAGTCATTCTGAACTTATGTACAAAATCCATATCTTTAACTGACAACCTTTAAGTTCCCTGCCTTCCTGATGGCAGCCCAGAGAGTGCCTGAGGCTTCTGAGGATTCTTCAAGGTGTGTCATATTATGGTTCACATCAATGCACACTGATATACCTCCCTGGCAAGAACTGAAAGATACAGTTCTTAAATCCCCTGGTGACCCATTATCTATGGATCATTGACGAGACAGAATGTAATAGCTCCTGTCTTTTTACCAAGGTAAACTTCCCAGTGAAACTGTACTGTTTATGCCCTACATCTTTTACCTAAACACGAAAATCAGTCTAGGACAAAGAAACTTCATTAAGTAGATAATACAAATTTTAATATGTATTGAATGAGGAAATATCTGTTGAAGCATAGGAGCTATTTAATTACAGAGACTGAGACTGAAAAGCTTTTCCCATAGCCTCCCTTTCCAAACAGATCATTTGGAACTCAAGCTAAATGGATTGCACAAGATCTAGAATTTGGAACATCAAATTAAACTAATAGCTATTTTGCCTATTTAAAGACTGGTTTAAAACACCAGTCCCATTGGTATTATTGACCAGAATTTAACATTTCGCATTATTTTGCTGTGGTCTAAAAGGTCAGTGTTTCTCTGTCCTAAAAATTATTTCACTTGTGAACTGGGTCATAGTCATAAACTCTCAGAGGGCCGTAGTCACAGGCCTCTGCAATATTTGCCATGTGGCACCGTGTTTTGCAATATCAGAGAGTGACAGTGCTGTGTTGTAAATATCACAATGTGATGACAGGACGTGGCCATGTTTTTTATGTGGTTCTGATCTAGATCCATCTGAGAGCTCCTTATTTTATATGAATCTTCTCATTGTCTATAAGGATTCAGCCCCATTTCTATCTGTTTAGAGATAGAAAAGATTAGAAATGGAAAGATGATGTTCTTGTCCACTTGATTAATACTTCCTTTCCTGCCCAGGTCAAAAGCAAAAAAGAAAAAAGGAAATAACTTGACCAACTATCTCCATAGAAATATAGGCAAGAGGTCAGATATTGTGGCCTAAACTAGTGAAGTTGAAGATGTAGATCCCTTCAACCCAGCAGTTCCACTAGAGAAACTCAAGCACATCTGCAGAAAGAGACATGGGCAAGAACACTGTCTGAAATATCATTCATAGTCGAAAACAACTCAAAAGACCATAAATATCCCCTAACAGGAGAATGGATAAATAAATCATGGATATTCACATAATGGAATACCATATAGTAGTTAAGATGGGTTAGCAGGACACGTACCAGCATAGATTAATCTCAAGCACATAGTGTGTAAAAAAAAAAAAGGCAGGTTGCAGAATGATAAATAGATATAATTCATGTAAAGTCTGAAGACATACTATATAGTTTGTATCAATGCAGTAAAAGTATAAAGTGTTCTTAAAATAATAAACACCAAATTCTGGAGAGTAATTACCTTTGGGGAGAAAAAGGAAAGAAATTAGGGGCTGGTGCACATTGAGGGGGACATCAAAAGTACTTATAATATTTTATTTCTTTTTAAAAATATGAAACAAATATAGCAATTGTTAAGACTTGATGATACTGAGTGATGCGTGTAGGGGTGTTTATTCTATGTCTCCATACTTTCTATAAGCTTGAAACTTTTTATAACAAACTTTTTTTTTAAGGAATGATTTTAGAGCTGAGAGGGACTGTAGGAACCTTTGAATACTGGATATTTAATGGGCAGCTGCTCTGTGATGCTAGAGACACACTGGTGTGCCAGAGACACAAGGTCTCTACTATCCTGGAGCTTGCATTCTACTGGAAGGAGGCCAAATTTAAAAAGTAAATGTGTATATATACACAAAAACAGATATTAATAAGGGCCACCCAGGGGACTTCATTCCAGCTGAGGATGAGGAAATTAAGGTGCAGAAAAATTAACTGATTTTTCTCAAGGTGCAAGCCAGTTCTAGAAACTTGCCTTCAAAAAGTCTGTTTTCCCCTGGTCACTCCCTAGCTCAGTGTACTCCACTTGCTGATGGTGTTAGACACAAACACACTGACAGTGGCTTAGTTGTTCTGTAGCCATCTCCAATTTAAGATACAAACCCAGAGATACGAATGTATCAAACACTAAAACGTAACTAAATGAGCTTTAAATTATTGGCATACTTTGAACATGACTTTAAATTTACACAACTTCCTTATCAGGTAGGTCAGCGTCACCCTCATTGCACGGCGGCGGAGAAAGAGGTGGCCGGGGGAGTAGCCGTGGGACGAGGTGCGTTGCCCCGGGCCCTGTAGGAAATAAGAGTGAAAGGTCTGCATCAGGATTCCGCCCTGACTAATCTAGTGCAAAAGCTCAGTGCCGTCCCTTCTGATCTTACCTTCCAGGTCCACGCGCTTCCCTTCCACACGCTCCCGCAAAGCAATACTACTAGAGTATTTCGAAAATTGTAAGAAAAAGGGCGATAACACTAATATCTTGTCAGACGCACTATTTTTTTTACACTCCAAGTTGTAAATTCATTGGTAAAAATGCTTAATATAACCTTTTGTGTCCGTCTAAGTGTGCAAGCCCTTCTCTCCAGATGGTCTCAAAGAATGTTCACGGAAATAATTTCCCAGACTGTAGCTATTCTCTTCAGAGCTTTGAAGACAGATTTCAGGTGAGCTTTTATCCACTGTTGGCAAGTACAGGGAGCAAAGAACAGAATAATTATAGTGACCTAATCTACCTAGACGGTGTTATGACATCCATTCCACTTATAAAATTCTAGCATTCATAACATTTCTATTCAAGTCATTGTCTTCATTTCTGCCTATTAAAATTGTTTTAATATCACGATAGCCAACGGTAATTGTTTCAGCTTCTTTTTCCTGTATTCATTAAAAAATTGCCATGGAAATAAAGCACTTATGGGGAAAGTTATCCTGAGCAGAATTTAAATATTCAACATCAGACTGTAATATGGTCTGACATTATTGCTACCCAGGAGTCTATCAGCAAACTTCATCCCTGTGCACTTATATTTCCCTCCAAAGCTGATTATAGGTTTATGCTGTAAGTGCTTGATGTTGACTGGTACAGGAACTCTCCGGAATGACTTACTATCTTCATTTTCCAATGAGTTCTTTCTTCCCCTGGCTGACGTGTGAAGCTAGGCTTCTAAGGACTTCTTCGGTGTACTTATTAAGAACATCTGTAAAGAGCATCAGAATGAAGTGTTGAATTTCACCCATTTGGATTTCATTAAAGTGTCTATAGTTGTCAAGCATTTAGAAAGTCAAGACACTAAGAGTTTGGGGTTTGACCCAAAGGAAATTGGTCCTCATTTTAAGGCTAAACAGGAGGGATAACTGAGCCAAAGTTTTTTAGGGAGATTTATAAAAAGAAAAAAAATCATTCCTTTTAGATACATGTCCCTAAAGAACGAAAGCTTAAACAGTCATACTTTATAATGGTAAGTTTTCCATCTTGCCAAAGCTAAGTGTGGTTTTATTGTAGAGGTTCTGAACCCAGAGTTCATGGACTCCTAGTGGGTCCGCAGGCAGACCTCAGAGAGTCCATAAACTCTGTGAAATTGTAAACAAATTTCCACGTGCATATATACACATGTGTATTTTTTTCTGGGAAGAAGAAGCTATAGCTTTCATCAAATTTTCAGAAACATCTGTAATTCGAAAAAGGTTAAGAAATGTTGGTTTACTTTCTTACATATTTAGATATCTTAAAATTTTTACAGTATCTGAATGAGCAGAGTTTCATTATTTTTTTAACCCCCACCCAAGGATATTTTTCCCATTGCTTTTCAGAGAGAGTGGAAGGGAGGGGGTGAGGGAGAGAGAAACATCAATGTGAGAGACACATCGATAGGCACCCGACTGGGGCCGGAGCCTGCAACCAAGGTAGGTGCCCTCGGCTGGAATCGAACCTTGGACCCTTTAGGCCACAGGCCAACTCTCTAACCACTGGGCCAAACCAGCCAGGGCAAGTGAGCAGTTTTTAATTTCTCCTTTTACCAAGAGTACCTAATGTACATAATGTTTAAAATGCTAATAAGGTAAACTAATTTTTAAATATTAATTAATGACCAGAATTTTGGTAATTTGTGAAACCTCAATTATGGCTAAATTCACCTACATGTAAACTCTGATACAACCAGGTATGACAGAAGCAATGACTGATTATTTGGAATAAATGACATAAAAAGAGTACTGTGGTTGAAAAGTGAAAGTATGTTGTATTGGCAGTACAGACTCGTGAAATCAAGCAGCTTGAAAAATTTCCATTACATTTAGTAGTAGTAATAATAAAAATATTTGTTTGGTTAATTCATTAATTGTGCTCTAATTATGGTAAAGTGGCATGAATTAATTTATATTGTGACTCAAATCCACTTTGAGTAAAAACAGCAAAATAAGTGAAATAAACTCTGATGTGAAAAACCCAGTGGGTATTTTTCAGTTTTGTAACATTTAAAATGAATACCCGATAATACGATCATTATTACACTAATTCTACCTACATTTACATTTGGGACAGTTGGTGAAATTTAAGAGATCATATTTTAAGTTCAAATACAACACATTATTTCTTCTCTGCATGTGATTTCTAAAATGTGTTGTTTTAACTGGATACTGTAATCAGGCTTGGCTTTTAAAAATCGATTATTGAGTATACATTGAAATAACAACATGTCTTCAACGTTGTTTTCCTGGCAAATCATCCTCTTTAGACAGGAATCAAAACACAGAATGCAGAAAAAGCATGACTCTGATTAACAGGCTGTCTGCTACTTTTTATATCACAAGAATATATACAAGTTATTTTTTCCCTTGAGCTAAACTTCAGGTATCGGTCTATTTTGATTAACCTTTGCTCCTGGGGCAGCAAGCCTCCTTTGGCCACCTTGAATTACCCCTCCTCTCAGACAGTTCTTTAGCTTATTATACAGAGGCCCACCTGGCTTGTTACCAAATTAACTTGGTTAGTCTCTTAATCTCTCCCATCCTCTCTCAAAAGTCCTGATCAGCCCTCTTGATATTGACCAAACCAAATTTAATTTCCAGTCTTCACACTCCCTTGTCCCCCTGCACCCCCTTGGTATAGAATATTGTATATCATTAACCTTTCTTTTCTCATATTACTTTTTCAGATGCCTTCATTCTTTCCTCTTGTCTTTCTCTCTAGCTTTGCCTCAAAATATTTTCTTCCTTTTGATCTCTTTTGAAAACAACTTAAATTTAAATATTAGTGAAATGTGCACTCCTTAAGAGTTGCTTATTTGTTTCAAAGTTAAGGTTTCTTTCTGTTTTTCGGCATCACATTTCTCTCTTACAATTTAAGTAAGGTTAAGAACCAGTAATGGTTATGGTATATGAATTATATCTCAATAAAACTATTATTATAAACACAGGAAACAGTAAAGCAGAAGGGAAAAGAATAAAGGAATTTACGTGACAGTGTTTGGAAAGATATGAACTGCGATATGGACCCCACATATTTATCATTATTATAATTACTACGACATGCACTGTTTAGCTTTATGAATTCTCTGAAGCCTTTCTATAAACTAATAATTTAAACTCCCCTGCTAACTCACTGTTGTAGAACTATTTATCCAAATTATGTAAAAGCTTCTAGCACAATGGTAGTATATAACTGGTGTCCAATAAGTGTTAAAAAGTTTAAAAAGTTAAAGTACAAGTGATAGAGTCAAGTCATATCCATTAGTATAGGATTTAAAGACTAGAAGAATTTAACCTTTGCCTAAAATAATCAGGAGTCAGTTTAAAGTTATTTTTCAAATTGTATTCTTTGATGTTAGAAATAATATATGCTATTACACAAGTAACAGATTTGAAAGACATCAGATTAAAAATTCATTTTTTAGGCCTTTCTTAGAAGATTATTTTTAAATAGTATTTGAAAAATGATTTCTTAGCGTAACATGTTGATTCCCATTGAACTTTTTTCACATTATGGTGACCTCACAGTTTTTGTGAACAAAAAGTATTTATTCTAACATGGTTCTTTCTTTTGGAAACAGAGAGCAGCTTTTTTATTTTGTAAAAAATGCAACAGTGACTGTGTAGTTCAAGATGTTTTCGTCACTCAAGAGGTGTTATTTTTGTTGTTTGTTTTGTTTTTTTTTCCTATATCGCCCATACTTCCCTCTCAGTTCCTCAGAACCAATGAAGAAGGAAATATAATTTATCAAAGAAGGTGAGAACCAGAGCTAATGGGATTTGGTGTGCTAGGCAGGACAGCCAGCATATTTTCAAAGTTACGATCTTCACTGTGTTTCAAGAATAGTAATGTCTTTGGATTGGAAGGAACTTAAAAAATTTCTTTGTCCATCGCTTACGTGATATCACTCACAGGAAGCACACTCAGTATTTTGTAAAGCCTCAGGTTCCATTGTTGGAAAACTCTGAATGTTAGAAACGTCTTTAAGTTCATTCAAAAATCCACCTTATTGTACGTTCCAATGACTGGTCCCAGTCCTGCCCTCTGCTTTCTCTAAGCTGTCAACTTGGGAGGGGGGTGGAATTCTTCTTACATAAAGAGATAAGACATTTGCGTTGAACTTCGTAAAATGTTTAGAATTGTTAGGGCATTTTGTCACTGCACCATCAGGTCTTCAGAAAAATACATTGCTTATTCTTTACTTAGGTTCTAGACTAGCAAGTTTTCATCTCTCATTCAAATAGGCCAGTAAATTTAGCAAATTTTCAGTCTTCCCGGGAGATCTGCCAACAATTACCGAGGAATCAGTCTTCGTACACCTTATGGGAGGAGGGAGGAATTAGAAGCCTCGTGGTTTTGCTTCCTGCCCCGGCGGTCGGTAGGAAGGAGGGTTAACTGGGTAGAGCCGAAGTCTTACTGGATGTGAATCTTTTAAATCCTGGGCCCAGATTAACCGAATGATCCCAGTGCTGAGCCCACAGGTTGTCAAGTGTACTTGTATCACACCGATTTGCCTAATAACAAATCTGCAACCTCCTTCACATTTAATGAGCAAGTCCCATTGTCCTCCTGCAAGTTCCAACCTGCTCTCTGCCTATCTTGATTTAAAAGGGTCTGAATTGCATGATAGTGTCTTGAGCTGCCAAAGGCCACAGCTTCTTCATTAAAAGAAAAAGAAAAAAAGGAGGGAGGGATTATTATAGATCAGGCAGCAGGACTCAGAGTCTACACCTGGCTGGCCCAGGTTCGGCTTTTCCTCAACTATTTAGTCATCCAAATAATAACTTCAAAAAAAGTAAGAAAAAAAAAAAAAAAGGAGTCACCCTGGTACCAAGCCTGAGATAATGTGTATCGGCTTTGATCACATGCTCTGGGGTTCGGAAAAATGAATTATTATATACCGGGTGTCATCCTCAGTTCTTCCCTGGAAACACTTTTCTTAAATGTTGCTTTTGATCATATTTTTTAAGATGTAATTAAGGATTCCTTTTCCCTAGTCATGGCTTCTCTCTTGAGCTAAAACCTTATGGAAACAATCCAATGGAATTATACAGCTATGGTTCCACTCACAGGAGCTCTTGGTAGTGATTAAGGTTGCCTGGACAAAAGAATATGGAATAGGTGTCTGCCTGATGGGTGTGTCAGTGGAGGGGGGCTGTCCTTTTTAACTTTCTATAACCTGAGGTCCTATGAGGAACCCTAAGGCATATCTGCAACCAAGAAATTCCTATGATGGAATTTATATTTTTTCCAATACTTCTCATTCATTTGATAGCCACTCAACAAATATTTGAGCATCAGCATGTGTTAGGCACTCTATTAATCTAGCATAAGAGACAAAGAAAAAAGAAAAACATGAATAAAATATGTATTATCCAGGTGTGTGTTGGCTTCTAGGATGGCATGTAGAAGGTTCCCTTGTCAGTGAGGGAAGAAGACTCACTGGAGGAGGCAAACGTGACCTCAATGATGAGCGAGCATTGAAATGACCTCAATGGAAGTACGCTAGCCCAGTACGGATCAGATAGTAACGGCAAATACCGGTTTTCTTTAAAGCATAATCCATGACCAAGGTCTTTTTAGACTCTGAGGCAAAAAGGATTTTGTAGTCAAATACATCTGAAATTTCACAACACACATTGACAGTTAATGTGTCTGAGAAGCACTAGTAGTCAAGAGACCTGATTAACAAAGTATAACCCAACATTTCTCATAATGTCCTGACAGTAATTCTTCTCTTTTAGGGGGGATGGGAACACTCATTGCCTTCCTGACAGATTCCATTAAAATTCCTAACCTAAAGAGGATAATTTCCCGTGAAAAACGGGTGCTTTGGGTCAGTGAAATACATTTCAGCTTTTCTATGTTTCACACAGTTAACTATGACCGTAAAACTGGTTCATGAGGATGCCTCTTAGAATGGGAGACTGGGCCACAGACTTGGAGTCTATTGCTTTCTGAAGCTGCGTGCCTCGCCCTCAAAAATGCTGCATAGGGTCTTCACCTTAGAGGTAAACAGACTGGAGCCCCAGGGCAGAATGTCTCTACATTCCTTCAAACAAGGGTGAGAAACAAATGAAAGAACTGCCATTATGAATTGTACTAAAGCCATGATCAAAAGTGTCTATACTTTGAAATACCTAACCATATTACAGGATTAAAAACACACGAGTGAACACTAACCAACAATTTATTCACTTCTGTATCTGCTACATCTTTTAATTTTGAACACATATTTGTGGTTCTTTCTCAATTATACTGACAAAAATCTTTCTCTTATTTTCAAGTCCCGCTTTCTATGTCATGTGCTTGGACTACAGTCAGTTTCCAGCTTTACCCAAACGCAATTTTCAGAGTGACTTTTGAGTAGAAGACCTAGGGGTCATTAAAGGTTAAGAGTTCACACAAGAAGTCTCATCTTTTCCTAGGAATAATGAAAAGCGTGTACCCCCTGTATGAAGGTTGGGCTTATTTTATTGTGTTCTAATAGGGCTCTACTGTTGAGGTCATGATGTAAACCACACTCCTAGAGGTAGACATGACTCTCTCTGAAGAAAGTGGGTATCCCCTGTATCGATAATCTGGAAGGGACAGTTCCTCAGAGGGATTAACAGGATCTTGGAAGATGAGTCTTGGATTTGAGAGAGAACTACTGACTCCCTGTGGGATCACACCTTTGCTGGACTTCAAAGCGTATAGACTGAAGATGCTCCCTCATGATATCAGAAAGCTGGCTTCTCCAGGCTCTAGACAGGAAGGTGGTACCCCAGTAGGAGATACTAAAATAAAGGGATACACGTTCAGATGATCTAGCTTTGTGTTGCTCTTTGGGTTCATTCCTATCTGGCTATGCCCGGGTCTACGGTAAAGACTTATCATAATACTTTAGCCTGGCACAGGTCTCAGTTGTACACTAAGGACCTCAGGAGAGAGAATATAGAGTCCGTGTTTGGGCCAAAGAGCTAAAGAACAGACAGTAACCACTCAAGTTAACATAGTGATATGTGGGTATGGTAATTAAAAAGGGTAATAACTATCAGGTATTGAGTGCTCACTGTGCTAGGCATTTTATATATGCTACCTCATCAAATCTTTGCACAAATTCTCAGAGGTAGGTTCTATTTAGTCCTATTTCATAGACTCAGAGAGAGGTGGGATTTCAATCTAGGTTTCACCTGACTCCAGAGCTGAACATACTCTAGTCAAATTATTTAACTTATCAGAACTTAAGTTTTTCTATTTGAAAACATGTCTTCTAGGGCTTCTGTAAGGATTCAAAGAAATAATGTATGTAAAGACCCTGACCATTGACTAGAAGATAACATGTATCCCCAAAACAGTGCTTACACTTATGTTTTCCTTCTGCCTTTCTGGCCATTCCTTCTTAATATCCTTAAAAGCTACTCTCCTCCTCTATGCTCCCTAATTTTTTCCTTTAACTAAACACTCTCTTTGAGTGATTCACCCAACCAAGGTCTTCAACTAGTATTTTTATGCTGGTGATTTCTAAGTCTTTTTCTTCAGCCAAGATCACTGCTGAACTTCAGACCCAGATATCCATCCACCTGACACCTACACCTGGATGTCTCACATCTACTAAACTCAACATGTCCCAGACTGAACACACCAACTTTCTGTTCCAATCCTGGCTTCTCTCTCAGTAAGTGGCATCATCGAATGTCCAGACACTTAAACTAGAAGCCTGGGAATCTTTCTCTGCTCCCCACTCTCACTCATCACACTCAATTAGTCACCAGGTTCTCTCTCCTGTCTTTTTATCTCTGTATCAGTCCCTCCCTCTCTCGCTGTCCCCCTTCAATATCATTACTACAGCCACTGTCATTGCCTAAATTCAGGCTCTCATCACTTCTATCAGTCATTACTGCAATAGTCTCCTAACTGGTTTTCCTACTATCAATCCAACCCTCCTATGTGTCTTCAACATTACTGTTCAATGATCTTTCTAAAAAGCAAATTGTATCATTCATTTCCCACTTACAATGTCTCAAGCGCTTCCCATAGCTTTCAGGATCAAATTCAAACTCAGTACACAAGGCCCTTCAAGATATAGCCTCTTCCTGCTCCTTTAGCTGAATTCCTTTATTTTTTCACTTTTACCATTTGTTTCTGCTTTAACGGATTACTTGAATTTTTCTAAGGGAGGCTATCTCTAGCCTTGGGCCTTCAGGCATGTCCTTCGGATGCCCACTCATGCCCCCCACCCCCTCACCCAACAACCCCCTTTCAGCTTTCTCCTTAAAGCTCATCTGGAGGGCCACTCCTCTGGAGAGCTTTTTATTTTTCTTGATCTTGACTCTGGTGTTGCTTCTTAATGTTTCCGTGACACCCAACTATTGCTATCTAACAGCACTTTTCATACTAGCCATCTCTCACTAGTTTGTAAACTGGACCCCAAAGTTTGTTCAGTATAGCATCCTTAGTGCCTAACCCCTAGTGCCTAGCTTATAACAGATGCAGACTGTTGGTTCATGAAGACGTGAACTCAGGAAGAGAGCTTGTAACTCTTGGCTATGTTGTGCAAACCTAAGAAGCTAAAGGAAAGGCAGGGCTTTGAGTTACGGTGGCATGTTGCTGGAGATCCCTGAAACCTATTTTTTTCTTCCCCACCCAGCCTTTTCCTCTTCATTCGACTCATGGCCAGGTTCTGCCACTCACCCGAGAAACAATAAGACACAACCGCTTCTAGACAACCTGATAGAACAGGCGAGTAAGACCCGGCTTATTCCATTTGGCAGCCGAGAGAGATGAGATGGAGTGATTGGGACCTACCACGCCAATACAAACCCTGACCTGTACAAACTTGAACTTCATTACTCCTTTGTAAACTTGAACCAGAGGCTGGGCTCTGAAGGGCTGTTTGGTTTTATTTTCACTGGGGAAATTGGATCCTTTAAAAAACACACACACTCATTAATTGATTTTTTCCCCTTTCTCCATATTTTTAGGCTTCTTGGCTTTCTCCTTACTTTAAATTTTAAGCTCTTTCTCACCTCCGTTCTGAATATAACAGAGATTAAAAGGGTTAAAAAGAAAAAAAGAAAAAGCAACCAATTCAAAAGCTAATTGAAGTTTTTTAAAAGGCTCAGTGGGGGAGAGTCTCTGAGTTGGAGAGGGAAGACCATAGGAATTATACAACTCACCCAACAGCTTTATTTAGCGAGTGACGACGGAGCCAGGGGCCGACACGGGACTCAGTGACTCGCCCACAGCCGCTTGACCAGTTGAGAGCAAGAGCTGTGTTGTGGCCCCAAGACCCCCCAAATGACAGTCCTGGCAATCTCTTTTTTCTTGAAGACTCAATACTTGTGGGCACAGCGAATATATTTGTTTATGCAAGTCCAGGTAAACGGTAAAACTATATTTATTATATCATTTCTATAAAGCATATAAGGTTATCACACAGAGCAGAAAGGAGCCACGCAGTCAACGCCCAGGGTTCCGACGTGGCCCTTCCATCCTCTGTCCCGGGGAGAGTAACCAAGGTCACCAAGGGCCTCCAGGCTCGTGCTCACCAGAGGCCTCGGCCGGACAGAGCCACTGCTCCGCTCAGGCTCTGCTCCAAAGAACAGACCGAGGCGCAGAGGGAAAAGCAGGGCCGTCTGCGGGGGCAGCGGAACGCCTGTGGCACCTGCAGGCGGGCCCTTCCCCGGTTCCTGGCGCGAGGCACCTTCCAGGAACTGGACAGAAGCAAGGTCTGCGCCAGCTCAAAGCTGGGGGCCACAGCTTCGGGGCTCCAGTGGGGTTCCGGACACCTGTCCCCTGGGAGCGTGCCCCACTTGGGGTGGTGGTGAGGCATTTACAGGCCTGGCCCCTTTGCCCCCAGGTTCTCCCGGGCCCCGTGCGCCCCTTAGGACAGGCCGCCCCAGCCCAGTCTTTGCATCTCCAGAACCTGGGCAACACCCGGCTCCGAGCAGAGGAGCGCGCGGTCCCGGCGCACAGGGAGAACTCTCCCGTGTCACCCTCGGGAACGGAGACCTCGAGCCTAACCCGCGGAGGAAAACTCCAGGAGTGATCTTTCCTTTCCTTCCAGCAGTGTCCCCCCACCCCCATTTATGCAGCGCCCCTGTGTACCATTACCTGTTCAGTACTGTAGGGAAAAAGATGAACTTAGCCTCAGATCCGGGGACAGTGTATTTCCATATAAACTAAGACACAATGAGGCTGTGCGTGCGGGGCTCCGGCGGGGCTCTGGACACTGGGCCCCTGGGCGCGTGCCCTGCTTGGGGTGCTGTGAGCGCCCAAATAGCTCCGCGTACGGGGGGGGGGGGGCGCAGAGCTGGGAGCCCGGCGAGGGCTGAAGAGAGCCAGGGCGGAAAGAGCGGGAGGGAGCGAGGGAAAGGGGGGGAGGGTGCGGGTGAAAGGAAGGGGGTGGGGGTGGCGGACAAACCCGGGAGGGAGGCAGAGCTGGGGTGGGGGGAGCTGGGCGGGGAGGTGGGGAAGGACCCCAGAGCAGCCCCTAGGCGGGGATGAGAAGGGCCAGGAAAGGCCTGCTTCGGGCCGCACCTCTCTTAACCGCCCCCTTCCATTAGAAAAGTCTCTCACGCCCCCAATATGCTCCCGGGAAGCCTCCGGGCCTCGCTTGCCCGGCAGCGTCGGTCCCGCTCACGCAGCCGGCCGCCCCGCGTCTGGGCCCCACGGCCTCCCGCCGGAGCGCGCGCGCCGGCCCTCGACGGCCTGGGTGCGCCAGCGGGCACCTAACACTCCCCCTCCTCGACGGCCTTGGTGCGCCAGGGGCACCTAACGCTCCCCCTCCTCGACGGCCTCGGTGCGCCAGGGGCACCTAACGCTCCCCCTCCTCGACGGCCTCGGTGCACCAGCGGGCACCTAACACTCCCCCTCCTCGACGGCCTCGGTGCGCCAGGGGCACCTAACGCTCCCCCTCCTCGACGGCCTCCGTGCACCAGCGGGCACCTCACCCTCCTCGACGGCCTCGGTGCACCAGCGGGCACCTAACACTCCCCCTCCTCGACGGCCTCGGTGCGCCAGGGGCACCTAACGCTCCCCCTCCTCGACGGCCTCCGTGCACCAGCGGGCACCTCACCCTCCTCGACGGCCTCGGTGCGCCAGCAGGCGCCTCACCCTTGCCCTCCTCGACGGCCTCCCTACCAGAGCGGGGCCGGGGCCAGCGGGCCTCCACGAGGGCTTCGTGCCCGAGCGGGCGCCGGGAGCCGGGTAGTCTCGGCCCGCAGGAGCCCGCGCGGCTCGCTCGGCTCGGGCCTGCGGGGAAGGCCGGCCTGCTGCAGGCGTGCGTGCGGGCGAGAGCGGGGCCCGGAGACAGGCCTCTGCGCCGCTGCCCCCGTTACTCTAGGTGAGCGCGCTGGGGTTTAAGACGCACCAGGCCCGCGGCGCCCGCGGAGGCTGGAGGGAGGCCCGTTCCGGGGCTACGGGCTGCCCGCGGGCCGGGCTCGAGGCCCACGCGGGAAGCAGGTGTGGCGCGGGGGCCGGGGCGGGGTCGGGGCCCTCACCGCGCGCTCCGGGCGGGGTGGCGGCGCTGGGGGGCGGGGCCGCCGGGGACCCCAGCCTCTTGGGGAGGCCCGAGGGGCTGGGGCCGGGCCCAGGCGGCCGCCTGTGGGCGGGGGCGCAGTGACGGCCGCGCCCAGCCGCCGGGCCCCGCACCTGGCCCGGGCCGGGCGCAGGGCGGTCGGGGCCCTGCCCCTGCTCTGGGTGGGAGCGCGCGGCCCGCGGGCTCCGGCACCGGCACCGGGCCGCCGCGGGAGGCCGCTGGCGCTTCCCCGCCGGGCCGGGCCCCGGGCGCGCCGCCCGCGCTCCGCACCCGCCGCGAGCCGGGGCCCCGGGGGCCGGCAGGAGGCGCTGTGCGGACGGTTAGGAAAGCGGACGGGGCTGGGGGCGAGCCTGCGCCCCAGGACAGGGCTCCCTTGGGTGCGTGCGACTCAGGCCCCTCCTGCGGCTCCTCCCTCTCCTCTTGAAAACGGATGTGAGCGCGTCACAGTCCGAGGCATGAAATGTCCGCGAAAGGGGTTGAAAAATAGAAAGTCTTAAAATTTCAGATTTGCTGAGCGCTTTAGAAGGAACACCTGAGGCAGAAATTCTAATTCGCGACCACCTATAAAGGGCTCCCCCTCACTGCCACCTGTTAAAGCCCCTAAGGGTCTAACGCTTTCAGAAGACGCACCCCAACCCCACAACCATTTCGGGTTTCTGCAATACCCCTCTACTGCGTTTATGTTCTGCTGGTTTATGTAAGTTCAGCATTATTTTTTATTACTATTTGGAACACCCATTTCATGAGCGCAGAGAACATGCTTCTCCGTCTTGCCAGTGGGTGTGGGTGTCCTGGGTACCTCGCCTGTGCTTGGCGTCTAGTGGGCACAGGAAATTCATACCCTCCTGGAAACTCGACCCATCCTCCAAAGCCTGACTCAGACGCTGCATCGTCTGTGAGATTCTTCTCCGATCTCTCCCACCTTTACATTCTTAGGATGCTCTCATCTGCAGCATTCACCGATTCCAACTGCTTTATGTTCGTGCACCTGTTTTTATCTTGCACCCTACACAGCAGGCTTCTGTGGGTAAGGACACCTTCCTTCCTACCGCGTGTGACATGCATGTGAACTAAGCGGGTAAAACCAAAACCATCAACATGCACTATCCATTATGGGGTTACAGAACTTGACTGTGTTATGGTAAAATTTATAAGCAAGTGTAAATTTGCCCTAGCAAAATAAGCAGTATTGGTCATAATCATTTTCATTAGGGGCAATCTATAATTTTTTATTCAAGGTATAAAACCAGCATTTAGCATTGTATTTAGTGCAAATTTTATTTTTTATTGATTGGTTTTAGAGAAGGGGGGGAGAGGGAGGAAGGCTGGGAGAGAGAGAGAGAAATACCGACTTGTTCCACTTATTTATGCACTCATTGGTTGATTCTTGTATGTGCCCTCACCAGGGATCGAACCCACAACCTTGGTGTATTGGAACAACACTCTAACCAACTGAGCTATTCGGCCAGGGCTACTGAAACTTCTAACATTAATCATGTATCTAGAGTAAAAGTTATAGGGATTTTTCAGTATAACTTTTTATGACTGATGGAATTCATTTACCAAATTGCATACTTCTTCTCCAGACTATAAATAAAAGATTCATGCTATAAAAATACCACTGCGTGCATTTTTTAGAGGTGGAGGACTGATTATCATTTGGTGATTTCACAGTCCTTATTTTAAAGCTCTAGAAATAAATTAGCAGTTTAATGGCAAGATTTAAAAAAAAAAAAGAAAAAGAAGAAGAAAACCTGAATCATAAGCAACTAGTATTTTTTCTTTTTACCCCTAGAACACAATCTCAGGGGAAAAGAACTTCTTTGCTTCATTTGTTCTGATTCCAAAGTTGGATGTGATTTGGTCTCGATGGGAAGATATGACCTGGCCTCAGTGGAAAATTCTTGCTTTTCACACTGGTAATTTTACAGATATACTGCTTCCAGAAGTGTCCCGGGGCAGATACACTTCTCGACGGAAATGTGTTGCATACCCTTGCAGAAGGAGCGCTACAAGCCAGCTCTCCCCGGTGGCATTCTAGAGAATAGTAAGTTTGTTGGGACACTTGATTCTTGCATTTAATCCGATTAACTGTGATGCAACTGGAATAACTGGCAACCAGTAGTGTCTTGATTTTCAAGTTGCGTGGGAGGCCTGGTGCCCCTGAACCATGTGGATGGGTTTTCAGCTAGAGAATTCGGAAGCAAAATTGTGGTAGAGTTTTGAAGTGGGAGGGGTGTGTGTGCAGAGGGGTAGATGGTGTTTCTGGCCTAAGATTTAATATATAAAAAATATAAATTGTGAGTCCTTAAAAACGGTAGCATGATAGGTTTATAGCTAAAACGGCACTGCTTTCTTTAAAAGGAAAAGAGCTATGCAGTTTAAAATTCATAGTTACAATCCTAAAATGTCTTTTCTGGTTAATTTAACTAAGTGAAAGCAACTTTTAGAAGTTATTTCCTTAAACTTTGAAATGTAATATATTTTGGCCAGGTGACTTGAAATGGGAAACAGATAAAGATGACTTACTGGTTAGTGAAACACCGTCTCAAACAGACAGCTTACTCCCCCCCTTTCTTTATTTCCCCTGCACCAGCTGTTAATGTTTAACCTCCATTTACTACTTCAAGAGTCATATTTACACTTTTCCAGCAACACTTTATCCATATGTTCCTTGGCCTTATACATTATATAAGGCTCTTTTAGGGCAACTTCCTAATCTTCTCATTAAGAAAATGTCACACACTCACCCCAAATAACCCTATAGAAGATGTCAGATGATATCACCACTAAAATAACCCCATAGAAGATGTCATCTGATATCACTTATAGGCTTCCTTTCATTTTGCCAGTAATAGTCTTTGCCAGGTTGTCCTTCCCATTTAAAACAGCCAGGATGTTTCCTTTTCATTATTGATAGAAAAAAATCTTCTAAAAATACTTCACAATTCACTTGATATCAGGTAATAAATTCAGCTTCCTTGAGAAGTCCGTCTAAAACAAGCAATCATTATTTGGTTTATAAGTTTCCTACAGGAATGTTACTGTTTTAAGACCATGTAGGGGATATGATAAGAAAGAACAGAATGGACTTTACCTCCTGTTTGATAACTCACGTATTCTTAGCTGTTCTTTAAGTTCCAGAGATTGAAAGAATTGACAAGTAAGGAAGGCTTAGGAAGTGTTTTTACGAACAAATCAATCTCATTATTTTGACTCCATGAGGTAGTTACATATATTAGGGGGAAAGGTCAATGAATTTTCAAATTAAGACATAAAAAAATTTTAAAAATCTGGAGAAAAACCTGACTTGGAACTGATGTGAAGCTATTTATAGCTTTCATTTATTTCACTTAAGAATATTCATGTTTCACTTTAGAAATATTAATGCCTTAAATTATGGTGGTGTTATATTTTACATGTAATATATGTTATATTGCCTTTTGAAATCTGAAAAATTGTGACTTCCAAAATACATTAGACTTCAAGAGTTTGGTGGAGCTGTATAACATACAAAAAAGTTAAATTATAAAATATTTAAATAACAACTAATATAATAATTTTAGAATTTCAAATCATTACTTGGAAAATTGCCTAAAGGGTCATGGGGTCTCTGTTGGCAGGTACTCAGTCTTGGAGCCCAGAGGCAAGAGGCAGATGACTCTGGAGTATTTTCCTGATATGCCTGGGCACAGTAAGAGCCAGAGGGTCTGTACAAGCCAAGTCCTTTCGGGGGCACTGAGGACCAAAACCAGAGAAGCCAAGCTCAATCATGAAGGGATAAGAGATGGCCTGAAAAAAGAAGCCAGAGGGGCATTAGTGGATGGCTTTGATGTAAAGTGTAGCGTTGGAATGGGCTGGTGCAGACAACTGTTGCCTGGATCTGAAAGGCCTTTAAAGGTCATTTACCCCTGCATCCCCTGCCCCCCCATTTTACAAATGAGTAATGTGAAATTAAATCATTATTTGAGCCACAACACAAATCCAAGTTTCATATTGCCTATATGTTAGTATAGATAGTATTTCAGTCCAGAGTGGTCATGAATGACTTTTCAGAAGATATGAGAATCTCTGCATGTATTTTTGGGTATATTTTTGCATTTGAAAATACTTTAATGCCAAAGACTATCTTAGTTTTTTAATCTCAGTTTTTTAAATTTCTAGGTTATCTAGGAAGTATTTTGCACATAGTATAAAAACAAAAGGTTGAAGTGAAGGCAGACCAAAAATAAGTGTTATAATGGAAGGAACACCACTGGGAATCATAAGACCTGAGTTCTAATGTAACCCTGCATAGATTATCTGGATAGCATTGTGCAAATCACTGACCCTCTCTGAGACCCGATTTCCATCTTTTAAAAGGAGAGGGTTAAGTGGCCTTTAAACTCTCCTATTCTGTAATTTAGGTCTGTGTCTATATTTGCTGGGACAGAATAATTGCCATTAACACTTACTGGATTTAATTGTTTAAGTATTACAAAGGTCAGATGGATTTAGCTTTTCCAGGGACTCTCTCTCTACAGAGAGAGATTTCTGACTATATCTGGACTGTTGATTCCGATATTTTGGTAAAATGAAAACACAAAAGAAATAAATATCAGCAATGCATTCAACAATAGTCATTTAACACTTACTATGTGTATGCAAAGCATTGAATAAGGTGTGTTGTCTGACTTCAGGTTGTTCTGGATTTAATAAGAGTTTTCTTTAAACAGTTAAACAAGTAAGTAAGAAAACATAATAAGCTCTATGGAGCTCAGATACGTTTAGCAGGGATGAATCAGCCTCTAGAAGTGTGGTTCGACTGGCTATTCAGCCTTTTGCTGGGACTGCTAAAAATGACATAGCATTTCATAATGTAAATATTTTGATACTGTGCACTTCTTGATTAAAATGAAAATATTTATCATCTTTGAAGAAAACTTGTAAGCCTTAAAAATCAACTCAGAATATAATGTTTCTAATTGAATATCACCAGGGATATTATAACTGTATCCCCAAATGCCATCTGCTGAGTCCCGAGCATGTCAGAGAACTATCATACTCACTTTGCTTTATGTTGCATTAACTAATGGTAAAAATATTTGGTTGGAACTGCAGAGCATTGTGATTGACAGGTGAACATTTTAATAAAGGAGATCTAAATAAAGATAACAGTTTTCAAAAGAAAGACACTGCTGGTGCTTGACTACCTGTTCTCTAAGACATTTTTCCAGTTTTGTCAGCTAATTTAGAACATTTGAAGTTACAAGCTTGTGACCATCTTTATAGAATGAACCATTTTGTGAAAATTTCTTGTAGGTATTTTCCTAAACAAATTTTTTTCAAACTTCTGACTAGGATTCACAGATTGAAATAAGTTTTACAGGCGAACCAGTACACATATACACATATAGGTAACTGAAGCAAAACTTTCATGAAACAATACCTACCTTAGTATGTGTATGATGCACAATGAGTGTTTTATTCTGTTCTAATCTACTTTATTCTTTTGAAATAGTTAGAAACCCACTAAATTGACTTATAACTCTCTAAAAGGTCATAACCTGCAGTTTGAAAAGCTTGAGCTAAACTTTTTTTGAGGGCAATTACTATGTTCTATTTAACTTGCCTTGCACATAGATGGTACTCAAATAATGTTTGTTGAACGCTTTGTTCTTGACCTCATTTCAGAGATGTTACTGTATCGGTGAAGTTTATCTGTGTAGCAGCTGCATGAAACTGTTGAAAAAAAGATTAGAAGAAAATTATAAGTAATTAGAAGATGAAGGTAAAACATATGAGAAGAGACAAAAGTTACCATACACTTGAATAAACCCACAGTGAGGATGTGTTGGTTCTCTAAGGCGTTACAGAATCAAGTACTGACTTGTCTCCCTCCTTCCCACCCCCGCCCCTCCCCAGGCCTTCACGGCACTATTGTCTGTGTCCGTGGGTTATGCATGTCCGTTCTTTTGTTGATCTCTTCCCTCCCTGCAGCCCCTGCCCTTCCCTCTGAGAATCCTCAGTCTGTTGCATGCTTCTGAGCCTCTGAATCTATTTTGTTTGTCAGTTTATTTTGTTCACTAGATTCCACATGAGTGAGATCATGTGATGCTTGTCTTTCTCTGACTGGCTTATTTCACTTAGCGTAATACTCTCCAGGTCCATCCGTGCTGTCCCAAAGAGACCATTCACTCATACTCTAAGGGACATTATTACACTGGTGGGGGGGGGGGGGCGGTGATCAGAGTAGCTTGCAAGGAACTGATTAAATCTAAGAGAATCGGGTTTCTTTGGTGCAAGTTAAATAGTAAAGCAACTTCCGCATTGCCTTCTTACATATGTACCTCCATCGATAGAAACTAAGAGCAAAGGCGGCTTCACTGTTTTAAGTACTGAAATAATGAAGTCTTTTTCTGAAGCTTCATGTCTGTTGAGCTTGCTTGTAACATAATGAGAAAGGCCTGTGTTGCAAACAATTTTATGTGGGCCAGTGAAGGTTGTTCTTTTCCTAATTTAAGGCTATTCCCAGACGACGGTGTTATGGGACAGCTCTCTGCTGAGTCATGAGAGGGATTCAGCCAGTCAGAGGCAGAAACTGGACATCAGACTCAAATAGTTTGACTTCCAGGTTAGAAAATTTTCAATTATTAACAAGTTTATATTTATTGGTATATTGCCAGTAGGCCTCAGTGAAAAGGGAATATGAGTTCTCTGTCCCTTGACATTACCTTCAAATGTAAAACAATAATTTACTATTAGTGGGTTCCCAATACATGCTAAATAAGCTGCTGCCTTGAAACGTGGGGAGTATCGACTATAGAAGCTTGTGGACAAGGGTATTTTGTTATATTGTTACTCTCCCATTTCCCTTCACAATAAGACAAGCGAGATTTTGTCAGCAAGAACATATACTCATGCCTTGCCAGTGTGGCTCAGTTGGTTGGAGTGTCTTCCCGAAATACACCAAAAGGTAACGGGTTTGATTTCCATTCAGGGCACATGCCCAGGTTACAGGTTTGATCCCCAGTTGGAGGGCATGAAGGAGGCAACTGATCAATGTTTCTCTCTCACATCGATGTTTCTCTCTCTCTCTCTCTCTCTCAAATCAATTAAAAAAAAAGAACATATACTAATTCTCAAGTCACAAGAGACAATAAAAAGTAATGGAAAACCCTGCTACTAGTGTTAAACAAGACTGTCCTGCCCTTTATAACAACATACCACATGGCATTTCCCTACCTTGTTCAGTATTTAACCTAACAATTTATTGCTAGGCGTCTTGGCAGCAAGCTGTGCAAGCTGAAGTGGAATCTGATTGAGGCGAGTTAATTAATGTGGTGGCAGCTTGGAATGTTGTCCAGCTGCCAGCGAGAATTATGTTTGTTTGCCTTTGGCCCAAGTGTGAAATGGCTGGCTGTTGATTTCAGAAGTGTGAGAGTACATTTTTATATCTCACACGAATGAATACATTTTTTGTATCCTACACATTTGGGGGAAATGCTAAAATTTATTGGGTAATGTTATTTACCACTTGTGTGGCAGAAAGAGAAAGGTGGAATTTTGCCCCAGAGATTGACTTTGCATCTGTGGAGAAAGCAAAAGCAGGTGGCATATAAATCTATGAGCAGGTAAATAAGCCATCTGAAATTAGCTCATCTAGGCTAATGTGTTCAGGAATAACTTTAAAAAGGAAGAAAGTTAGATTTGAACCAGAAAAGAATAACTCTTGTGATGAAAGGATTCTGAAAGTAAGAAACATAATGTCAAACTTCCCTGGAGAGGAATGGCTTTGGATTTACAGTTGACTTACATTTAGAATGTTAATTTTCTTTTCATCAAAGACAACCCTCCATTGAAAACATTATCTCCTTGTGCAATTTTCTTCCTAACAATAACTGATGAGAGCTTTTCCTGTGATGTGATTTTGATGTTAAAGTTATCATATAGTTAGACTGGTTTTTATTGATATGGGCAGGGGTTCTCTAGCTCAAGTAGTCAATAACTGACACAAACCAACACAGTTCAAGGATACCTGAAGGTCAGATATTAATGTTCACCTACTACATATATATATAATACTATTAAGATAAAATGCCTTGACAAAAGTTTACCTTAGTGGATTAAGGAGATGGATACTTAAAAATTTAATGTTTACACACATTTCTTTTTCTTTTTATTCCACCATTTTGAGGAACTTTATAATACACTAAAACTAAAGGAAATGGCAGGTAGGAGATGTAAGAGCAAATAATATGAAGAAAAGTTCGCACACCCAACAAAAAAAGTATTACCAGAATTCCTTTGTGATGATAAACAGATTTCCTTAAAATTTGATGTGCCATGAGAATATTAATAAAATGTTGAAATAAATGTCTTTACACTTTTGAAGATACTAAACATAATTGTCAGAGAAAACCTAGCAAAAATAGTATTTTAGATGTAGACCTCTATAGAAAAAAACGCAATGTAGCTCTACCTCCTCAAAGCTGTCAATCTAAGAAAATATGATAATAGCTTTGAAACTTTTATTCAGATAGGGGAGAGGTAGTTCAAGGTTTGGAATTCAATTTATTGGAACTTGGAGAAAGTTAATTTTTTTGGTCACGTGCTAAATAATAGAACATGATGATGTTTCTTCTTTTCCCCAAAAGGTATTTGCTATAGTATTATTCATGATGCTTTTTCTATGCTAAAAAATTTTAATAATAGGCTAAATTATTATAATTGTGTATAAAGCTGATAATTACCAGTGGTTTCTTCATTATTTTCCTTTATTAAATATGGTGATTTCAAATATGATAAAGATATTTGATGCCTCCCTTTCACATAAAAAGTAAAAAAACCCAACAACCTATAAATATTATTGTACTCTTCAGATTATAGGGTTATCATATCCTTGACCTTCAGATCAAAGTAAGCCTCAGAGTGTTGTTTTGGGTTATATTATTTTCAGAACAAAGAAGAAATCAAACATTTTAATCTAATGTACACCCTATGGGATCTCATAAGGTCAGACTGATCACAAGTCGCTGGCCTGAGAATGAACATTTATAAATTATTTGTGATTAAAATGTTTTAAACGTTTAATTTGTCATAGGTATATTAGGTAATGTGTTTTCCCCTTAAAATTTTCTGATGTTTATACTATATTGATAAGCATGTAATGACACTGAAAGATGCCCTCACACAAAATTACCCAAAATTTGATTATTGCTCACACATAAACTTGACATTTACAAAGTTAATGTGTTAAATAATTTTGGTAAAATAGTAAGTT
This sequence comes from Miniopterus natalensis, assembly GCF_054644295.1. Classification (NCBI taxonomy): domain Eukaryota; kingdom Metazoa; phylum Chordata; class Mammalia; order Chiroptera; family Miniopteridae; genus Miniopterus; species Miniopterus natalensis. The sequence goes on from NC_142096.1 coordinate 5,600,607, forward strand.
TTTAAAAAAAAGTTTAAAAAAAAAAAAAATCGGGACCAAAATTATAGCTATACTGGATGGCTGCAGAGGAGCAAGAGGCTCCATCCTCTTGCTCCCAACATTGGACCATACTTGAGGCTAAACTGTAGAGCAATGAGCTTGAAAAACCAGCTGAAGTGTAGCTAATCTGAAATATTGATTGCAGAGAGCATGAAAGGACAGGAAGAAGGAAGGAGAGGGTGAGCCAACTCACCAACCACCGGAGAGTTTGTATCTATCAATAACCTTAAATGTCAATGGATTAAATGCTCCAATCAAAAGACAGAGTAGCTGAATGGATAAGAAAACACTACTCATATATGTGGTGTCTACAAGAGACCCATCTCAGAAGAAAAGACTCACAAAGGATGAAAGTGAAGGGATGGAAAAAATATTTCCATGCAAATGGTAACAACAACAAAAGCTGGGGTAGCAATACTAACATATATAACTAACTATATAACAACAAATTGGACAACCTGGATGAAATAGACAAATTCCAAGAAATATACAACTGTCCAAAACACAATCAGAAAAAATCAGAAAAACTGAATAAGCCAATAACAACTAATGAAATTGAAGCAGTAATCAAAGAACTGCCAGCAAACAAAAGTCCTGGGTGGAATGGATTCACAGGCTATTTTACCAAACATTCAAAGAAGAGCTAACACCTATCTTCCTCAAATTATTCTAAAAAATTCAAGATGAGGGAAGACTTCCAAGCTCTTTTTACAAGGTCAGCATTATCCTAATTCCAAAACCAGAGAGACACTACACGGAAAGGAAATTATAGGCCAATATCCCTGGTGAACATAGATGCTAAAATCCTCAAAAAATATTAGCAATTCAGAACCAACAATACATTAAAAAGATCATACATGATGAACAAGTGGGAATTTTTAAAAATTGATTTTAGAGAAAGGAAGGGAGAGAGAGAAACATCTGTGGGAAAGAAACATCGGTTGAGTGCCTCAAACATACACCCTGACTGAGGTTCAAATTCACAACCTGGGTATACGCAGTGAATGGGAATTGAAACTGCCACTTTTTGGTGTACATGACATTATTCCTAGTATGCAAAGGTGATTCAATATCTGCAGTCAATTAAGGTGATACACCACAGAAACAAAATGAAGGACAAAAATCATATAAAAAGATACCCTGAGATAAATGAAAATGAAAACACAATGATCCAAAATCAATGGGACACAGTCAAAGCAGTTCTAGGAGGGAAATTCATAGCAATGCAGATCTACCTCAAGAAACAAGAAATATCTCAAGTAAACAAACTAACTTTATACCTAAAAGAGACAGATAAAGAAAACTTGCAAACCTTTAACCTGACTCATCAAAAGCAATATAGTTGACCAAATAAAATCGGAAACTAATGAGAAGTGATAACTGACACCACAGAAATAGAAAGGATTATAAGAAAATACTATAAACAATTATATGCCAAAATATTGGACAACCTGGAAAAAATGGTTAAATTTAAAGAAACAAGCAACCTTCCAAAAGTAAATCAAAAAGAAACAGAAGGAGGGAGAAACAAGATGGCTGCATAGGTAACAGCTGCACCCGCTGCCTCCCACAACCACGTCAAAATTACACCTAAAATACACAACAACCACCACTCAGAAACCTCCTGAAATCTGGCTGAACAGAAGCCCCACAACCAGGGAACTGAAGAAGCATGGAGACCGGGAGGAGGGGCGGAGACGCGGGCAGATGGGGCTGGATCCAGGAGTTGCGGCCACAGGCCCACACCCGGTGCTGCGGGTTCAACCGGGAGGGAATATCAGCAGCGGAGGTTTCCCAGAGGAGCGGGCGTCCCAGCCCCACATCGGGCCCCCAGCCCAGGGATCCAGGGCCGGGAAGAGATGTCCCCACAACTCCGGGCTGTGAAACCAGCGGGACTGTCCCTGAGGGTCTTGGAGGCTGCGGGAGCCCCAGCAGCTCCTCTAAAGGGCCCGGCACCGACTCACTCGGACGCTCCCTCTGAGCCCAGTGCCGGGCAGCAGCTAGAAAGGACCTGGGACACTTGAGGAGGAACTAACCTGCCTGAAATCCGGGCCAGAGCTGGAGGGTCAGCTTCCTCCCAGGCAGAAGAGCTGGCAGAGGCCGTGGCTCCTTTGGCAAGCCCTCCCCCCACACAGCCGGCAGGCAGGCGCCATATTTGAATCGCCAGCAGCTAACTCACACCTTTGGCCCCGCCCCGTGACTCTCAGAGGCCCCGCCCCTCCCACCTGCAGCTCATCCAGGCCATTTCCAGGGGCTTTTCTGTGCAAGTGGCCTCTCGAGCCTCGTGCTTAGGACTTTCCTAAAATCTCTCAAACAAGCAGCAGCTGCCCCATATGGCTTGTTAAGTGGCCGCAGGCCTGGCACTAGCAGCAGCCTGCACTGGCTCATAGCTTGGCCTCTCCTGGGCACCTCCAAGCCCAGCACAAGTAGCAGCCAACTACGGTTTGCTGTGTAGCTCATGCTGCGTGGCCCTGGGCAAGGCACTGGCAGAGGCTGACTTTGCACCTCCCAGGAGGCCCCAGAGACAGTGCACCTGGTGGTCAGACCCGACCACGCTGGATTACAACCCTACTACATCCATGAGGGACACACTCAAGGGGTGCACTTGGTGAACACCAAAGCCTCACTGAAGTAAATCCTGTTTCATAGGAGTGTCTCCAGCACAGCAGCTCTTTGGCTGTAGCTGCAGCTGGTCCTCACAGCTGACTGGCCGGGGCGGTAAATTCCTCCCAGTGACGCCAACAGCAACCAAGGCTCAACTACAACAGGACGGTGCACACAGCCCAAAGAGGGGAGCATCTAGAAGGACCAATTCAGGTGACTGGTGAGGCTGAGCCACTGGACCCTACAGGACACCTACTACACAAAGCCACTCTACAAATTCCAGGAGACATAGCAGCTCTACCTAATAAATAGAAACAAACACCTGGAAGCAGCCAAAATGCAGAGGCAAAGAAACATGTCACAAAGGAAAGAACAGAAGAAATCTCTAGAAGAGGAAAAAATCCTAGAAAACATAGGCAGTAAACTCTTGGACATTGCTCTTAGTAATATTATATCTGTCTATCATCTATCTATCATCTATCTATCTATCTATCTATCTATCTATCTATCTATCTATCTATCTATCTATCTATCATCTATCTAATCTCCTCAGACAAGGAAAACAAAGGAAAGTAAATAAATGAGACTACATCAAACTAAAAAGCTTTTGCACAGCAAAGAAAACCATCAAAAAATTAAAAGAAAAACTCACCAAATGGAAGAAGATATTTGACAATGGAATATCCTATAAAGGGATAATATACAAAATGTAAAAAGAAACCATATACCTTAACACCCAAAACAAACTATTAAATTTAAAATTGGAAAGAGGATCTGAATAAACAGTTCTTCAGAGAGGACATACAGAAGGCCAAATAGACACTAAAAGGTGTTCAATGTCACTAATCATCAGAGAAATGCAAATCAAAACCATAATGACATGTCATGTTGCACTTGTCAGAATGGTTTTTATCAATTCTGTATTGGTGAGGACATGGAGAAAATGTAAACTTTGTGCGCTGTTGGTGGGATTACAAATTGGTGCAGCCACTATGGAAAACAGAATGGAGTTTCCTCAAAAAATTTAAAATAGAACTACCTTATCATCCAGCATTTCCACTTCTGATATTTACATGAAGAAATCCAAAACACTAATTTTAAAAGATATATGCATCCCTATGTTCACTGCAGCATTATTTACAATAGCCAAGATATGGAAGCAACCTAAGTGTTCATTGATAGATGATAAAGGAGTGGTACATATATAAAATAGAATATTACTAGTTCATAATTAAGAATGAAATCTTACCATTTGCGACACATTGGATGGACCTAGAAGGTATTATGCTAAGTGAAAAGAGTCAGTCAGAGAAAGACTAACACCACATGTGGAATCTGAAAAACAAAGCAAACAAAATAGAAACATACTGATAGATACAAAGAACAAATGCATGGTGTCTACATGGGAGGAATATCGTGGGGCTGGTTGAAAAAGGTGAAGAGATTAAGAAGTACAAATTGGTGGTTACAAGTCACAGGGATATAAACTACAGCATAGGTAATATTGTCAATAATACTGGAATAACTATGTATGGTGCCAGGTGGGTACTAGACTTATTGGTGGGATCACTTTGTAAGTTATATAAATGTCTAACTATGAAGCTGTATACCTGAAACAATATTGTATTGAATGTCAACTGTAATTGAAAAATTAACAAGAAAATTTCATTATGATGGAATTTACCATTTCTGTAAAAATGCCATTGGGACTTTGGCAGGTATTATACTGAATTTATATATTGCTTTGGGTGGTAGTGTCATCTTAACAAAATTAAATATTACATTCTTAAACACCTGTTTTGCTTTTTTACAGAAATATTGTTACTGTAACAAATTATCTTTATACATTGTTGCTCAATAACCTATATTTATAAGTAATTTTATGCACTTGTCTTTGAAATCATTAAAAAAATGAAAGAAGAGTTACAAGCCAAAAATACCATAATACTGGGTGTTTCATTTATCTATGTAGTTACCTCTACTGGCATTCTTTCTTTCTTCATATGGTCTTGAGTAGTGGGTAGTGTCCTTCCATTTCAACCTGAAGGAGTCCCTTTAGCATTTCTTATAGGGCTGGTTTCAGAGCAACACATTTCCTAGCTTTTGTTTATCTGGAAATGTCTTTATTCCTTCTTTAGTTTTGAAGATTAGTTTTGCCAGATGTAGAATTATTAGTTGATAGTTTTTTTTTTCTTTCAGCACTTTATTTTTTCGTTAATCCTCACCCAAGGATTACCCAATCCTCACCCACTGAATTTTAGAGAGAGTGGAAAGGAGAGCGAGAGATAGACATTGGTGTGAGAGAGACACATGGATTGGTTGCCTCCCACATGCACCCCAAATAGGCTGGGAATCAAACCTGGGGCCCTTCAGTATGCGAGCCGACCCTCTAACCATTTAGCCACACCGGCAAGGGCCTCCTTTCAGCACTTTAAATATGTTGTCCCATTGCTTTTTGGCTTCCACGGTTTCTGATGAGAAATAGGATGTTAATCTTGTAGAGGTCTTATACATGTTAAATCACGTTTCTCGTGTTGTTTGCTCAATCTTTCTTTGATATTTGAAAGTTTTATTACAGTGTTCTGGTGTGAATCTCTTTGAGCTTCTTAGATATGTAGATTCATGTCCTTTGTCAAATTTGGGATGTCTGTAGCCTTTCTTTCTTCAAATATTGTTCCTGCCCCATTCTCTCTCTCTCTCTCTCTCTCTCTTCTGAGACTCCTACAATGATATGATACTTAATTGTGTCCTATAAGTGGCTTTTTAAAATAAATTATTTTTCCTTTCTGCTCCACAGACTGTATAATTTCAGTTGTCCTAACTTCAGGTTTGCTGATCTTTATTCTGCCTGTTCAACTATGTTCTTGAAGCTCTCTAGTGAATTTTTAACTTTAGCTATTTACTTTTCTAGCTCCAGAACTCCCATTTGATATATATACCACATACATAATATGCTATCCTTACTGTTACTTATTTTTTCTCATTGTTACAAATTTTAGATTTATTAATGTTGATAAATATGTAACTTTGTTCAGTATTTTTTCAGACTGTGAGTTGCAAACCATTAATTAGCTCACAGTATCAATTAGCAGGTCCTGAATTACTTTAGAAAAAAATAGAACAGAAAATAGAATGCATCACATGTACTCAATTTAAGTATATTTTTGTGAGAGTTCTTTATACACTTATGTATTGAGTAATGGTGTAAACTATACTTCTAACTGTAGGTAAAACATTTGAAAGTCATTGCTCAACATTATCAACTTAACTACTATAAACTATTTGATTATATGAATACACCACAATTTGGGTAACGTTTCTTTTCCTGTTGATATTTTAATTGTTTCCATTGTTTTACTACTACAAACAATACTGTGAAATACTGTTAAACATGTCTCCTTGTGCACATATGTAAGGGTTTCTCTATATTTACAAGTGGAATTGCCAGAGTACATATAGTATCTTTGTCTGCTGGATATTGCTAAATTTCTCTCCATTGTGAGGTTTCACTAGTAGTGTATTAGTTCGAATCATTCCATATCTTTGACATTGGCCATAAAAAATGTTGTCAATCTGATGGGTATGAAATAGGAGGTCATTGTTTTAAATTTAATTCCCCTAAATATTACTAAAGTTGAACATGTTTTCTTCTGATTATTAGACATGTGAGTATTCTCTTTCCTGTACTGCCTATTTTTCTACTTGGTTGTCTTTAACTCATTAATGTGTTGTTTGATATAAAATCTTGGTTCTAATCCTTTGTTAACTGATAGTATTGCAAACATCTTCACCTAGCCTGTGGCTTTATTTCACTTTAACATGTTTTTTGATAAGCAAACTTTTTTAATGTATGAAATTTATTAAGCTTTTTCTTTATAGTTTGCTCTCTTTATTTTTGTGTTATTTGAAAAAATATTTTGTCTGTGAGGAATAGCAATTTTTCTCCTGTAAATTTTGTATAAATTAAAACCGTTTTCCTTTCACATCTAATTTATAATCCAGCTGTAATTTATTTTTGTGTTTGTTATGAGCAGAGGTAGGTTCACCATAAAACTAATGAAGCTTAAGCTTCAGGCACCATTACTTCTACAAGCCCTTTCTCAGGTCCTGGGAGAATCCCAAGGAACGTGTTCAACATAGGTTGTACGTTTTCATAAAGTGTGCGAAAGTAAAATATTTTGTTAGTTTTTCTTAAGTAGGGATCCCTACACTTTAAGTTTCAGGACTCACTAACCTTGGACTTCACTCCTAGGTCAGAGGTAGAAATCTAATTTTAATTTTCTTTCATCTGGATAGTAACTGTTCCAGTACCAGTTATTGATATATGTCAACCCCTTCCCACTGGTTTGTAATGCTACTTCTGGTATATGTCAAGATTCCATAAATGAGGGGGTCTATTTCTGGGGCCTTTATTTAGTCCCATTGGTATACGTGCCTGTCCCTCCTATTTATTTTGATATAGTAGATGTCTGTAGGACTGTTTCTGTCCTAAGATAAGAGTCTTAAACTAGGCCATTCCACTTGTGGCAGCATCCATTTATTTTAGTGAGAATTACAAACAGGAGGCTTCCTGATTTTCTTTGAAAGGCATCAGTGGAAAAAGCATATTGTTATGTAGTTGTGTAGAAACCGAACTCTGTTCAACTGGTTCTCCTAGTTTCCAAAACTCTGGAGAATCATACTACTTCTGTAATAGGAGGTAACTACAAAATTATCCATCGCTGGCAACTCCGCTCTTAAGCCTTGACTGATTCTCACATAGTTCTAAATGACTTCTTCACACCCCACAGCATTTTGTATATATTTTACTTCGTCATATAATATTTTGGTCACTTAAGTCTGTGATTCCGATGAAACGGGGCTTCTTCCATGCAGGCACGCCTCAGTGCCTAGCACCATGTAGGTCACACAGTGGGCACTGAAAAAATGTCGTGGAGTTAATGAACGAATTCAGAATACCAAACTAGCGTGGCAGCAGGAAAGCTATTCCATACGTTCCTTTCAGCCGCATAAAAGCCAACACTGACTCTTCAAAACCCTGCGTTAACTCGTCTGCTATTTCTCCCCACTCCGTCCCCAGCGGTTTCGTTTCCTTCTTCCTCCCCACACTCCCGCCCCTGGCCGAAGTCCTCGGTCGGGCTGCGGTCCGCGGGCTCCGCAGCGTTCTCGGGCCGCCCCGCCCGCCCCGCGGCCGCACGCGCGGTCGCCCCCGCACCCTCCGCCGGAGCTTGTTTACAGCGCCCCACTCGCCTTCCCTCCCGGGGCGCTCTCGGCCGCCCTTCAGCCGCTCTGTCCTCACCCACCCTTCTCCCAGCGAATGAGCCTCGGCCACACTTTTATTTTTATTAACTTTTTATTGCTGAACGTATTACAGACGCCCCCTCCCCCCATTGATGCCCTCCCCCAGCCCCCCCCCTCCCCAGGCCTTCCCCCCAGCCCTCCCCTCCCCTCCCCAGGCCTCCCCCCACTACCGTCCATTGTCCCTGGGTTATGCCTGCGAGTCCTTTGATCCCCCCGCCCCCTCTGACGTCCCCCGCTCGGCTCGGCGCTTCCGCGTCTCCGGATCTAGTTAGTTCCTCGGCTGCACGTCTAAGCCCCGTCCCCGCCACCGCGTCTCCGGCCTCCGCCTCAGAGCCCTGCGCGCTGCCCCCAGTTCCTCTTCCCAGGCCTTCCATCTCCCAAGAGGCACAATCGCCGCTCGGTTTTCAGGGTGTTAGACACTGGGCCCCGCTTTCCTCCTCCAGCAGCCCTCCGAGTTTCAACCCCCCGCCTCGACCTCCGCCACCCGCGGCCGCTCTGTCGCCGCAGCGCCACTTCCGGATCTCCGGTGTCCCCGCTTTACCGGTCCGGCGCCCGCTCCCCGCTCCCCACATCGCCCCCCCTTCTGGCTCCTCCTTCCCCTCCCCCTGCACTTCCTAAAGCTGGGTCCCAACCGCTGGGGGGGGGCGGTGTGGGGAGGTGTCGGGGGCCCGAGGTTTCCTCCGAATCGGCAAGGGGCGCGGGCCGGCTCCTCCAGCCCGAGGACTCCGGGCCCGTCGCGGCGTCGCACGGTGGCGGCGGAGGGACAGTTTGTTTTGAGCACAGGCCGGGGCACACCCGGAAGTGGCGCGGCGAGGGAGCGGCGCCCACGCCGGCGGGGTGTCGGGTACCCGGGGTGCGGGGATGCCGCGGCGCGCTGAGGTGAGTGTCGGCCGCGGGGGCGTCGCGCGGGGCGGCCGCGGGGCCCGGGGCGCGGGGCCCGAGGCGGCGGGTCGGGCCGGGCTCCGGGAGGCGGCGGCCTTGTGGGGGCGCCGGGCGGGCGCAGGGGCGCAGCGGCCGCCGGGGCCGCCGCGCTCGGCTCTGCCCCGCTCGGCCGGCGACTGCAGCGAGCCGCGAGCCTGCCGAGCTGTTTCTGCTTCGGGGGGAGGCGAGCGGCCGCTGTGGTGGCGCCTGTCGCCTTTCGGTCTTTTCTCCTCCGGAGAAGCGCCTTCTTTCCCTCCCTTCGTGGCGCCACGGACGCAGTTCCTCCTGACATTTCTGTCTCGACCCCTCAGCCTCTGACGGACTCCCCTGCAGCGTAAACGATGCTGGAGTCCTACGTGACCCCCATCTTGATGAGCTACGTGAACCGCTACATCAAGAACTTGAAGCCGTCGGACCTCCAGCTGTCCCTGTGGGGCGGCGACGTGGTCCTCAGCAAGCTGGAGCTGAAGCTGGACGTGCTGGAGCAGGTGAGCCCGCGCTGCGGCCCGCGGGCCGCGCTGCCGCCGCGGCGGGAGGGATCCCTCCTTTCCCACGCTTTCCCTGTGGGTTTGGAAAACAATGTTGTTGTTTTCCCCCTGCTAAACCATTTTCTTTTTTTAGCTACCCTCAAACTAGATAACCTTCCTTTACAGGATTTTTTTTTTTTTAATGCTTTATCGTTAGTGACGGTGCCTCGTCAAGTAGGGAGACAGTTCCCTTGTTGTTGTTCGAATTGCTCAGCCACTTCTGCTCAGTTCTCAAGCCTTCGCGAATACGCTGCTTCACGTGGCTCAGATTCTGCGCGATGATATGACGCGACACCGCCCCACTCTTCTCCTCCGGGGCGTGGAAGCGTCCGGGAGAAAGCGAGGTGTTGAGGGGGCTCCTCTCCTCGTAGGAAGGATGACATTACCCGCGGCGGCCTCCGGGCGTTGCGTGGACGCGCTGAGAATGCCTGCAAGATGGAAAACTTCTTAATCACTTCTTTTCAGTTTCTTTCCTTTCCTTTCACGTCAGAATGCTTCGATGGAAATGAACTGTAACTTCGAAGTTCATATATTTATTACTTCGTTTAGTCGTAAATGAAGTAATACGAACGTATGCCAGGCATCTCTGTTAGGTTTGAGGATACAAATTGTGTGGAAACTCAGGCGAGTCAGAGACCAACCGTTTTTTAGGAGATGAGGAAAGATTTAATCTGATGGTGACAGTTATCAGTCATTTTTAGTTATACTTCACTGTTTCCTCCGTTATTGAATAATCTAGAGTTAACAATAAGAAGTAATACTCTGGCTCCTTCCACTTGCTCCAGCGTTAATTATCTACGGGCACAAATGCTAAGTGTGCAGCTCAATTTTTACATACGCACACACTTGTGTAACTGCCATCTAGATCAAGAAATAGAGTATTTCCTGCACCCAAAGTGGCTCTCCGGTGCCCCTTTGTAATCAGTAATCCTCGACTTCTGTTCTGACCTCTATCAACACAGGTAAGCCCTGGTCAGTTTTGGTCAGTGGTTAGAGCCTCGGCCCTCAGACCGAAGGGTCCCAGGTGAGATTCCGGCCAAGGGCACCTACCTTGGTTGCAGGCTCCCTCCCCAGCACTGGTTGGAGCATCTTCCAGAGGCTACCAGTTGATGTGTCTCTCTCACATCAGCGAGTCGCTCGCTCTCTCGCTCTCTCTCCCTCTCTCTCTCTCTCTCTCTCTCTCTCTCCCTCCCCCCCCCTTTCACTCTCTGTAAAAGTAATGGAAAAAATATATCCTTGGGTGAGGATTAAAAAACAAAACAAAAACCCAACAGGGGTAAATATTACCTGTCCTTGAATTGTAAATAAGTGGGACACGTGTCTGGCTTCTTCAACATTACGGCTAAGATTAACCGGCGTTTTTGCATGAGTGGTAGCTTGTTCTTTGTATTGCGTTGTAGTTGTAGTATTCAATTGAATAAGGATTCACAATTTACTTATTTTCCAATTGATGTACATTTGGATTGTTTGTGCTTTTGCCTATTGTGAGGAAAGCGCTTACAAACATTCTTGTACCTGTGTTTTGGTGAACACAGGTGTTAATTTTCCTTAGGTGTCTATCTAGGAGGTATTCGTATGTTTAGCTTTAATGGATATTGCCAAATAGTTTTGTGGAGTGGTTGTACCAAGTTACACTCTCACCAACAATGTATGAGGGTTCCCAGTTACTTCACATTTTTGCTATTATTTAATATGTTTGGTATTTTTTATTTTTATTTTTTTGGCTTTAATCATTTTTTACTTTTCAGTTGCAGTTGGCATACAATATTATATTAGTTTCAGGTGTATTCTCCAGTGATTAGGCATTACATAACTTACTAAGTGATCATCCCGATAAATCTCATACCCCTCTGACACCATACATAGTTGTTAGAATGTTACTATATATCCCCTATGCTGTGCTTTACATTCCCATGACTATTCTGTAACAACCAATCTGTACTTCTTAATCCCTTCACCTTTTTCACCCATCCCTCCAACTCCCCTCCCATCCGGCCACCATCAAAATATTCTGTGTATCTGTGAGTCTGTTTCTGTTCTGCTGCTTAGCTTATTTTGTTTTTTAGATTCATTTGTTGACAGATATGTATTTATTGACATTTTATTGTTCATATTTTTTATTCCCTCCCCTTATTTATTGGTTTTAGAGAGAGAGAGGGAAAGGAGAGAGAGAGACACACACATTGATTTGCTATTCCACTTATCTATGCATTCATTGGTATGTGCCCTGAGTGGGATCAAACCTTGGGGTATAGTGACGGTGCTTTAACCAACTGCGCTGCTCGGCCAGGGCCTCTTCTTCTTAAAGAAGACCCTTTAACATTTCATGTAGTACTGGTTTGGTGGTGATGAACTCCTTTAGCTTTTCCTTGTCTGGGAAGCTCTTTATATGTCTTATGATTCTAAATGATAGCTTTGCTGGGTAGAGTAATCTTGGTTGTAGGTCTTTGCTTCTCATCACTCTGAATATTTCTTGCTAATCCTTTCTGGCCTGCAAAGTTTGTGTTGAGAAATCAGCTGACAGTCTTATGGGAGCTGCGTTGTAGGTAACTAACTGCATTTCTCTTGGTGTGTTTAAGAGTCTCTTTGTTTTTAACCTTTTGCATTTTAATTATGATGTGTTTTGGTTTTGGGTTCACCTTGTTTGGGGCTCTGTGCTTCCTGGGGGTAAATCCTTCCCATTGATGTGCCAACAGCAATCAAGGCTCAATTACAACAGGACAGTGCATACATGTTTCTTTGTCTTCTCATTTTGGCAACCTCCCTGTGTTGGTTTCTGTGTATTAGGTAGAGCTGCTACATCTCCTGGGCTTGGTAGAGGGCCTTATGTAGTAGGTCCAGTGGTATAGCCTCCCCAATAACCTGAGCTGGGTACTCCAGGTATGATCCTAGGCTGATCCGCTACAAGGGCTGGCTGTGACCACCAACCACTGTGGAGGATCAGCTGTACAGGGGCCCACCCTATAGAGAAAGACTTACTTCAGCAGGTCTCTGGTGCCAGCTGAGTGTGTTGCTTGTGGAGGTGGTTGGGTGGTGCTTGAAGTTGGTTTGAAGCATCCAGCAGTGCTCTGGCTCTCGGGCTTCCCGAGAGGTGTTGGCCAAGGTCATCCGCTGCCTGTGTTCTGCCCAGGGCCACCCAGCATTAGCTACAAAGTCATCTGCACATGGCTGCTACTTGTGCTGGACTTGGAGGTCTCCAGGCAAGACCAAGCTGTGGACCAATGCCAGCTGCCATTAGTGCCCGGCCTGAGACCACTTAGTGAGAGGTATGGAGCACACCACAGGCAGATGCTGCTTGTTTCAGAGATTTTAGGAAAGTCTGAAGCATGAGCCAAGACAGGTCATTTGTACAGGTAAACCACTGGAAACAGCTTGGGTTGGCCTGCAAGCTGGTTGGGGCAGAATCTCAGGGAATCATTAGGGCAGGGAAACGGTGTGATCCAGGTTGATGGAGACTGAGATATAGCACCTGCCTGCTGGCTCTGTGGTGGTGGTGGGGTCCTCAGAAACGGAACGATGGCTTCTACCAGGACTTTTGTTTGGCTGCCCTCCAGCTCTTGCCCTGATGCCAGACAATTCAGTTCCTCCCTTTATGTCTGTGGTTCCCTTTAACCTGCTGCCCAAGTGCTGGAGCTCAGAGGGAGTGAGGCCAAGTAAGTCCATGTGCGATCCCTGTAAGAGGAACTGCCTGGGACTCGAGCAGCCCTGTGTCTCACTTAGCCACTATCTCTGATGGTTTTTACAGCCAGAAGTTACAGGGACTTCTCTTCCTGGCACTGGAACCCTGGGCTGGGGGTCCTGGTGTGAGCCTGAAACCCTTTGCTCCTCAAGGGTGACCTTCGCAGTCGAGGTACTCATCCTGATTTTTATCCACCACACGTGAGTGTGGAGCCAGCCCTTCTGTGTCTGCGCCCCTCCTACCAGTCTTGATGTGGCTTCTTCTTTAAATCTCTAGGTGTAGGACTTGCGTTCAGCTAGCTTTCCGGCGGTTCTGAATGATAATTGCTCTGTAGTTTAGTTATAATTTTGATGTGATTGTGGGAGGATGCATTTACCTACTCCAAGATCTTGAGTGGAAGCTTTGGTATTTTAATTTTAGCTTTTTTGGTGGTTGTGTAGTGGTATCTCATAATTTAAAATTGCATTTTCCTAATGATTAATGATGTTGAGCACTTTCATTGTTGTTCATTGGCTATTTGGATATTCTCTTTTGTAAAGTTTCTGATTCTTTTGCCTTTTTAAAAAAAATTGTGTTTTCTGTCTTATTCTTATTGATGTGTAAGAGTTCTTTATATATTTGGGAAATGAGTCCTTTGGCAGATATATATTTTGCAGTATCTTCTCCCACTGTGTGGTTTGTCTTTTTGCTCTTTTAAAAGTGTCTTTTGATGAATGGAGTTCATATTATTGAGGTCCAATTTATCAGTTTTTTCCTTTAACTTTTCATGTCTTATTTGATATCTTTGCTTACCCCAAGGAAAATATACTCTCCTTTGTTTTCCTTTAGAAGCTCTGTTGTTTTCTATGATTCATCTAAAGTTACTTTTTTGCACTTGAGAGGTGGAAATCAAGATTCTTTTTTTCCATTGATCATCACCATTTGTCAAACCATTCTTTCCCTACTGAACTGCAGTTAATTAGTTTAATCCTCAGAGATACTACTACTCTTATTCAAATTTTGCAGATAAGAAACTGAGGCACAGGTACATTAAACAAGTTGCCCACTGTCATCGGGCTAATTAAATAGCAGGGTAGGATTTAGATCCATGTCTGCTGGCTCCAGAGTTATTATTGGTCTTAACCACTTTTCCATACTACCTATATATATTTAGCTATATTGCTATTTTGCTAAACCAAGTAGGTGGGCAATTGTTGGATGATGAATAAACATAATATTTATCTTAACTTTCACAAATAGAGTTACAATAACTGTAAAAATGTTGAAATACAATCTAAATACAGTTTATTTTTTTCTTTGTTGATTTTTAACAAAAATTTTATTGGAAAGTGAAACAAATTAGTATAAAGTGATTGAGTGACAGTTATGTTTTCATTTTTAACCCTCTTTCCAATAATAATGGAAACCTGTCCGAAAACATTTCAAATTTATGACCATATAGTATCCAGGTACAATCTTTAGGTAAAGCTCAGTACGTTTTTTTTTTTTAAAGTTGGTCAACTTTTATTTTGTCAAGTCATTCTATCTCTGTTTTAGCCTTTCTTTCAACTTGCCTTATAATGCTATGCTACTTGTAGTTTATAACACACTGGGAGACATATTTTTAGATAGAGGTTTTATTTCTATTTGTTTACTTTTTTGTTAATCCTCACCTGAGGACATTTTCCCATTGCTTTTAGATAGAGTGGAAGGGAGGGAGGGACGGGGGGGGGGGGAGAGGGGAGAGGGAAACATCGATGTGAGAGAGACACAGCAATTCGTTGCCTCCCACACACACCCCCTGACGGGGCAGGAGAATAAACCTGCAACTCAGCTATATGCTCTAGACTGGGAATTGAACCCATAGTCCTTCGGTTCATGGGCTGACGCTCTAACCGTTGAGCAACACTGGCCAGGGCTAGGTGGAGGTTTCAAACAATATACCATTGCAGTTATCTCAAGCACTGCTGTCTGTCTACTACGATGACTACTACCACCACTACCACTACCATATATGACCCTTGTCACATATTAGGTATTATATATTATTTCCATTCATTAGAGGAAAGAAACTCAGGCCTAGACAGGTTAAGTAGTTTGTTAAATGTAGCTTTCACAATTGGTTTTTGTAGTTTAATAAGTTATTGGTGCTACTTTCTGATGAACAATAATTGCCAAACTATTTTTGTGTTGGAAATTTCATTTTATTATAAGAAAGTAATTTGAATATTAGAATGAAAAAATATTAAGCACTTAACTTTTATTTAATATTTTGTATCTTAAGGAATTGAAATTACCATTCACTTTCTTAAGTGGACATATTCACGAATTGAGGATCCATGTACCATGGACAAAACTGGGTTCGGAACCAGTGGTAATCACCATCAACACAATGGAATGCATTTTGAAACTTAAAGATGGAATGCAGGTATGAAATTATTGTTTGTATTAACCAATTTTATAGTTATTAGTGTTTAATATTTCTTTAACTTTTGCGATATGTCAGCTTTTACATAAATAAATGTTAGCTTATATACTTATTATTTTTTATATGCCTGTGAAAGTAACATAATTAGTTGCAAAAGGGTGTTTTCAATTTGAGTAAACTATCCCAAGAGATATTTTCATACTAATTGCACTTAATCTGATCATAGCCCTAATAGGGATCATGTAGATTGCTTATTACCTGTATCCACTAGAAGTGCAGCCTGATTGTGTCCAGTTTTTGAATTTTTACATGGTAATTGCATAATTTTTTATTTACATGACATTTCTAAATGAGGTGAAAATCTTAAGTTCTTTTTTGGGAAGATAAAAATATATTGAATTTGCCTTTATATACCAGATTTCATTGTTGCCTGAAGTTTTGGCATCAGAAACTTGATTTTTTTCTGACTTATTTATTCTTTGACCCACCTTACATTTCTTTTTGGTGCTTTATTATAAAAGTGTAATACTGATTTTAAGGAATTCCTACCAAACATTTTCTAATCTAGGAAGCAAATAGGTCTGGACAGCAGCTAATTGTGATAATTGTTTTCACTTTCATCTTGCAGAAAAGTAGTCTCTGTTATTCATTTTTACTACTTTTTCCTTAACCCACATTTAACTTTAAGTTTTAGGAAGGCTTTTTGGAATCAAATGAATTGAAGAGATTTAGTAAATTGCCGATTTTCATAAGCACCTTAAGGAAATGTTATTGTATCCTAAATATACTTAAATCTCTGTGAAATTAGTTAAGGTTATTTATGAAGTATTAAAATCATTTCTTAATTTAAGTAGATTCTTTGAGTGTCATATCAACTGACTGGGCTGAATCTTTTTTTCCTTTAAGAAATCTTTGATTCATAACCTGTATTATCCATTTACCTTAACTAATGTAGTTCCTGGAAGTAAGTAGACCAATGCTATATATTCCCATGAAAATTTATTTTGTGAACATTAAATATTTTGGAGATTGATTTATAAATCTGTAGATAGTTATATTGCAACAAAGTTTTATTTTACATTTATATTTGGTAATACTTAAGTGATTCTTAGTCATCATCTGTCCTTGGAATTTAATTTTTTTTAAAAAAGTCTGGACTTGGTTTTGGTACCCATACAGTGCTGCTTATTATGAGAAAAAAAATCCAGACACTAAGTATTTTTTCAACGGGTAGGTGAAATTTTCAAAGCCAGATGTCCCATAAGAAACACATTTTAGAAAAGGCAAATTACAACTAATTATAGAGGCTGCAGGAAAAGATTTGTAACACATGACTTAGTGCCATCTAGAACTAATATTTGATATTGGACCATGCAGATGGCTACTGCAGGAATGATCCAGATTTCCTGCTTGCATGGTATTTGAGACTTGAATTTTGTGGTGTGTATAGCCAAAGGTCAAAGTGTCATGATTGTAAACCACTCTCACAACAAGTATTTTTTACAGATGTTTAAAATTTTAGGTAGAAAGGATTTGTGAGAATTGTGGCTGACATTGGACAAATTATTCAGCTCTGTATAACCCTGGAGAGTAATACTTGGGTTTATGCTAGTGATTGGAATTAATTTTTAGTAAAAGCATTACAGGTGAAACACATTTGTAAACAGTTTATTTTCTTATTTGGAGCCTTGATTAGTAAAGCAGGAAATTAAATTAAAAATTATATGTGTAATAGTAGAACCGAATAGTTTAAATTATTTCAAGTTATTATAGAATCACAATGAAGAAAAAACTTATTTTCTAAATAAAATTAGTGTGGGATGGTAGGTTAAATGAAGGGGTCTATTAGAGTTATAGATATTAAATCTGTTAATGTAATACTATTAATATATGAGAATATAATAAAATCTAATTTAAAAGTTAGAAATCTGAGGTTTAATTCAGGAAAGGTCATTATAAAAATATAGTATGCTAAATGCCTTGGTAAGAAGGCATGTCTGAAGTTTAATTCTACCAACATTAGTGGATTTTCTACTTGTCAATGCACTTCAAAAATATTGCTGAGATGATTAGATAATTTTCTCCACAAAAGACAATAATAACCGAGATTGATAATGATTTGATTGTGACTCTAGTGATAATAGTTATAATATACTGCCTTAACATATCTTTGTAACCAGTTTTAATTATAGAGATTTTTATTCATTGAGAAGGTGACCAAATTGTGTTAGGTAAAATTAAGGTCACCTTGATGTTCACTCTGAATTATTTTCAACATATTTGTATTGCACTCAGAAAATATTTATTAACTCTTTGCTCTTGAGTCTGAGAGACATACATGTTGTCAGTTCATACTCACCTTTTGATTCTGCAGATTTTATTCATTGTGAACTTCTTTTTTCCCTTCTTTGGGCTTCAGATACAGAATTTAATTTATGACACCATGACATATCATTGCCAGTGGTCCAAGTCTGACTTGTTTGTTTATTTAGCTAGTTTAGTCTGCTTTAGTCTAATAAATACTTGTGCACCCAGCACACAGCTCAAGGATGAAAACATTACCAGTAACTTACATTTAACTATGTGCTCCTCTCCTTTGGCATATTCATGCTTGTGAGCCTCTGTGGGCCTCATCTGTAAAATAGGACAGGACTTGCTACAGAAGTCTTTTATTCCATGATTGTATATGCTTTCTCTGCTGTGTCAATAAGTCTTGCAAAAAGCTTCTTCAACCTAAAGAGAGTAGTAAACTTGTATTTATTTATTTATTTATTTATTAATATGTTTTTATTGATTTCAGAGAGAGGAAGGGAGAGGGTGAGGAGATAGAAACCATAATGATGAGAGAGAATCATTGATCAGGCTACTCCCTGCACACCCGATACTGGGGATTCAGCCCGCAACCTGGGCATGTGCCCTGACTGGGAATCAAACTGGTGACTTCTTGGTTCACTGGCTCATCACTCAACCACTGAGCCACACCAACCAGGCTGCCTAACCTATTTTAATGTAGTTTTTAAATGGTCTAAAATTGACATTTAATTTCATTAAAGTTAAAATCATTAAATAATAAAAGCATATTGTCTTTTCTAGATTATGATAGGAATTTGTGTGTTGGTGATTACTAAAAATTGAGAGAGCCCTTAAACATTTATGTTGAGGAGTTGACGTTTTTAGTGTGGACAGTATAGTTATTGTGTATATTTATATTTTCGTCGTGTAGAATTAGACAATTAGAAAAATGAAGTATTATTTAGTGTTAAATTACCAGATACCTTGATGAAGCAATACTCAAATAATTTGAGCCTTTAAGTAAATGGAGTAATTTTCTGTATTTAGAGACATGAAGAAAACAATTTAATAATGAGTGATTAGCAATTAAATTATTAGAATATATATGTGTGTGTGTATGTATATGTGTGTGTGTATGTATATGTGTGTTTTCATGTATAGTGTGAGGTGTGTATATGGCTAATCAATTCTCCCTGTACTATTTGAATGGTCTCTCTTCCCCACTGATTTATAATGCCACCTCTGACATATTTCTAGTATTAATATATAGGGTTTCCCAAAAAAATGTATACACATTTTTAACAGCTAATAGCTCAATTTTGAAAATGAAATGTACTTTAATAAACTCTGCCTTTATAATTATTTAAAGTGTGTGTATACATTTTTTTGGGATACCCTGTATATCTGGGCCTATTCCTGGGCTATCTTCTGTTCCATTGTTTTATTTGTTGAAATTATTATAGTTTTATAATAAATCACAGTGCTGTAGGAGGGGCAACCTCTACTTTACATGTTGTATGTGTATATATAGATATTATTCATATCTACATGAGAATCCTAATACATTTATTTAAAAATCTTTTAAGGCTGTTCTAGAATATTAATTGTATTATGACTGAATTTCATTAATTTCTTTGGTTGTTCTGGTATTTGATTTCTTTGTGTGTGTTAGTGGTTTGCCAGGTTATTTTGAATTTATCTCTTTATTTCACCATCTTTTCTCTCAAGCCCCTTTTTTGCTTATCCCTTCTTGTCTATTAGTTTTACAATTACTTCCTCTGGTCTCTAATCTAGAACTAGGTCTTATTTTGGCAATTCAGGGCTCCTAAAGTGTTGATATTGGATGGTGTAGAGTTCATTGTCTCCATATTTATTTGTGAGATTTGTTTTCTTCTTACTCCTTTGCTATACTGCTTTAATATAAAACCAGGTAGCAGTTGACAGCAGCTTTTTTTTGGCTTTAAGTGTTGGGGGTTTTACTACATTACTGGTATGAAGTATTGAGCTTTGTAATGGTCTCCTGCCTTACATGGACTATTTTAGTTACTGAACAGGGTTAGTCACCCTGCACCATCAGAGCCAAACATTAAACACTAGGAATTGCAGGGAGAAAGATTGGCTATTTTATTATGAATGGCGCCACCCAGGAGAACAGGAAGCTAATCTCAAAAGTCTGAACTCCAAAATGGTGTGTAGGTTACAGATTATATAGGGCAAAATCACAAGACACCAGTGGGTTAGAGGTGTGGGGTTGTGCTGTGAGCTGATTGGTTGAAGGTGAGGTAAGGGTAACGAATCAGTTCTTCAGGTATTGAGGACAGTTCTGAGGTCTGTGCTGGTTTCCCTTTGGTTTCATGGGAAAGTAGCCTGGGAGTGTTCCACGTTTGGGCTCAGGAGCTGAAACAGGATTTAGGTCACAGTGCTATCTTTAGTCTGCCAGAGGTCAAGACCTTGTGATCATTAGTTAGCTCTAGGTTTTCTGCTGCCTTGGGGGTTGCTGATTATCTGGGGAAAAGATCTCTGATTTGTAGAGCTAGGATTTAAAGCTAAATTTACTCCAAGTTTCTCGGTTTCATTTTGAGTTTTCTTTATTTCTCACCTGCCTCTGCCAGCTTTTGCACCTTGAGCATACCCCTGTCTCTTCTTCAGCCTGATTCACTGCTTTATTTGCTCGCCAATATTAAATTTCTTGCACTGATATTCTTGGTGGAGACCATTTGCTCTAGCTTCTTATTTACAGCCTAATTGCTCTCTATTTTACCCAAATTGCACTACTTACTCTCTTTCCTATAAGACACATGCTTTCTTCCTTTCTACCTTTGTTTAAATCTTCCACCATTTTTTTTTTTCTTCCTGAAGGGCACAGTCTTTTCAAACTTTATGTTCTTTGAGACATTTTCCTGACTTCTCAGAATATATGGTACTTACTGTACTGTTTAGTTGGCCTTTTCTCATAGGGATGACAATATAAAAACGTGGTTAGAATTGTGCCATTTAGTAACAGTATGATTTTGAACTTAATTAACTTAATTTGATTAATCTCTTTATGCTTCAGTTTCCTCATCTTTAAATGGGGATACCTTTGCACAGGAAGTAGTGTCTAATTAATTTATAGCGTTGTTAAGAGGATTCTGTGATGTGAATGTAACGTGATTACTACCAGTAGGTGACTGGTAGGAAGTGCCATAAATAAAACAATTTGTTCCTTTTGTCTCTGTTTTTCTCCCTTTCTGCCTTTCTTCTTCCTTCCCTTTCTCCCTGCGTTCCTGTCTTTCTTTCAAATTTAGTGCTTATGGGAAGGGCTTTTTGGTCAGAAAGATCTGGGTGTTTGTCTCAGCTCTCTTACTTCCTGTCTTTTTGGCCTTGGAATGTCTCAAGCTCTAATATTTTCATCCTTAAAATACTTGAGGCCTGGCACAGATGAGTGCTCAATAAAGGTCAGTGCTGACTAACTTAAATTGCTCTTACTCTTTTTATACATATAAGTATTATTAAGTAGGTAAGTAAAGTACCGAGATGAGGGTATACCACCTACTTATTTTTTCTCAAACTGCCTAACATACTTTTTTTTGACCAGGTATTCCTTACTGAGGGAAGTACAGTTTTATTATTCTGTTCAAGCACCAAAATCCTCCTAGTGAATTCATGCTAAAAATTAGATGGTAGAATGTGGTTTAGGCCAGAATGCCTCAGTATATACTTTTGTTCTTTTCTCCCTTAATTTTGGCCAGTTTAACCTGAATCTAAGAGTGGATCTAACCACTTAAATTCAGTAGTTTAAATAAAGGGAGGAGGAGAGGTTGGCAATATGATGTTCACCTACTGATAAGAAGGAAAGGGATGTCACAGGCAATAATAACAAATTTTCCCTAACGTGTTGCTGTTGGCTGGCATAGTTTGTTCTCTGCCTGGGGCAGTATCTGGGTCAGGTGGCTGTGTGTGTGAAAAGAAGCCATAGGACAGATGGCAAATGATTGTATCATCTGGGAAAATGGCTCTGTTCCTGAGTAGCAGCACACAGGTGTTTAGAGTTAGTACAGTGATTTTTTTCAGTGTTAAAATGCAGCCTAATGAATGTTCAGCTTTGGCCTGTCAGGTTAGCTAGCCCTCCTTTGGGAAGATTAAAGGAATGCAAGGGAATGTCACCTTTCTTCTTCCCCAGCATATCTTAACTCTTATCCATACCCTTGATGGGACAGAAGATGGAAGCAGCAGCCTCTGTGGGTAAAAGTTGATGTGTGAAGAGAGAGGGGGCATACACATTCCTCCTTTACTTAAGAGTACTTGGCATTTTTTTATGACTAAAATTAAGTTCATTAGTATTGCTGTCAGGGTAGAGGTGAACCAGATTCTCGTTTTTCCCTGGCTCGCTCTTGTGTTCTCCAAGTGTGTGCTTCTGCTTTGGTGACTTGATTTGGCTCTGACTTTCTGAAGTAGTATTACTCTCAGACATTCTTTATTGTATCTGACAACTGCCATTGCACTTGCCACTGGAGAGGACAGATGAATGCTCCTAAGAACTTTGTGGCGTTTATTTTCTAGGTCCTCACATTGTTTTGGGAGCTTTTGGTGACTAGAGCTGCCAGGTGAGCCTCAGTCCTTTTGTGCTTGCCGAGTTTGGTGCCATAAGGCGGAAGAGCATAAAGCACGCCACTTCCTAGTTCCACCTTTCAGTGTCTTCTTCTTCAGCTCTTTCTTGCAATTTAACCCGTTTGTTTTTAAACAAGGACTTGGAATGATTCATTCACCTGTTTTAAGTTTTGCCCTCAATGCTATTCACACCATTGTGAATCAGGGAGCTGACAGTTTTCAAGTTTTAATTGACTAGCTCCGTAAAGGCTAAGGTGAAAAGTATGCTGCATGATCCCATGATCTGTCAGTATGAAAGTAATAGATCTACTTACATACAGTGTTTACCACATTTTTCCCGTGTTAGGAACTTTTGCAAGGAAATGACATTCTTTCTTGTTTCATGAGCAAAGGATAGTATGTTCAGAAATAGCTATGTGGTCCTCAAGAGAAAACATTCTTTTGCCATGAAACATGCTTACCAGACATTTTGGAAAAATTGCAGCCTAAATAAGAAAAAAATAACTGTAATGTGTTTGGGGTTAAAAATTATCTCAAAACATTTTAGCTAGTGTATTTGAGAACAGAGTTTCATTTATTAGTAGTAGAGCCTTTCGATGAAGTGGAATGTCTAATAGTTCAACTTGATGCATACTGGTTAAAAGCAGATGAACTCAAACTAATAATGGAAGTAATCCCAGTTTTTTGGGTTTTTTTGTTTATCTTCACCTGAGAATATTTTTTTCCATTGATTTCTTTTTTTTAGAGAGGGTGGAAGGGAGGGAGGGGGAAAGAGAGAGAGAGAGACACACACATTGATTGGTTGCCTTCCACAGGCACCCCGACCAGGGCTAGGGATCAAACCTGCAACCCAGGTACGTGCCCTTGACTGGGAATTGAACCCTTGACCCTTTGGTGTGTGGACCGATGCTCCAACCACAGAGCCACACTGGCCAGGGCAGTAATTCCAGTTTTAATAGTAAATATTATAATCTTGTTTTGTTGTTTTTTCTATTTAATTTAGTTGGGTCAAATTGAATGGAAGGTCACTTGTAATTGATACAATTAAAATATAATTGAAATGAAAATAAGTTCAAGCTATCAAAAGGATTATTTTCTAATTATACTGTGTGTGCAACCATAATTTTCTATCCATAGTTGAGAAAGAAGTGTTTATATATTTGATGACATTTGTTTCATAGTATATATTTTTATGAATACCACAACTAATGCTCATTTTTAAAGCACACTGAAATTTCAGGTTTATTATATATTTTGTTTAAATGAAGTTATTTAGTTTTTCTTTTGAATAATAAAAACCTGTAGTTTGTAGAGAAGCTTTATTCACTGTGTGTGTTTTTTTAACCGTTTGAAAACTCATATTTAGCCTATGTTCTTTACCTTTTTTTGCTACTAATTTTTGAAAAATAAAATAAAAATAATTTGTTCTTTCTTTTGCTTTAAAATGTTTGTCATCTTGTGCATGCCAGATTTATTGGACTGCACTAGTTTTAGTGCACTTTGGCTGGAATGTTTATTATGACATCACTGTAATCTATATACAGTATGTGATTTCAGATGGTTTCAGTGTTAAATATTTTTATAATTATGCTAGTTTTGGCAGTTCACATGGAACTTTTTCACATCTCTTTAATGAACATGTTTTACTTCTGGGCTTTTGAGACAACCATATGTTTCAAAAATTAATAATAAGCTTTTAATGTTAACGTTGTGCAGAAGTGTATGACTGCAGACATTTTTAAGGATGTAAGTTGAACTAAAAGTAATTAAACTAAAGTTTTATTCACAGTAGTAGTCTTTTAGTATTTAGAGACTATAACATCCCCCCAAATAACAGAAGATGTCATTATAAAGATTGAATGGTGAAGTTGTTTTGTGGAATGAAACATTGTGGCATTTGTTTTGCATTAACTTAAAATGAATATAATTTCATGGGAAAATTTTCTTTGTTGTTTATGATAGTAAATCTTTTACTTTTTGATTGTATTGAAGCTTCAAACAATTTTTTTTTCTTTTGCTAATATATTACTAGTATTTGAAATCATACTATCATGTAAAAGATTCATCTTTTATTATTGTTCCATTCTCGTAGGATGATATTGAATGAGAATTTTTGTTTTCTAAAGGAGGTCTTATTATTCTTTTTGCCTGTCTTTAAAATAAATACAGGATGACCATGAAAGCTGTGGTTCTAATTCTACCAACTGTAGTACTGCTGAGAACACAAAATCATCAGTAAAACCTCGAAGAATTCAGCAGGTTGCTCCCACAGATCCTGATTTACCACCAGGTAACTTCTAATGGGCTTGATAAAGCCAAAATTTCCATTGTTATTACTTATGACCCTTTGTAGAATATACACGTTTAGTATTCTTTAGTGCTATGAAATATTTAGACTCTCTGTGCATGTAATTTGCTGCATGAATTCAGAACAGATTGAGTCCAGAGCCCTCATGAATGTTTTTCATTCAAATTTTGAATTTCTTTTGCAGCAGGTTGTTCCTTAAGTTTGTTTCCTATATCCTCTCTTGAACAAACTTGCCTCTGATTTCCTACTCATAGTCTTTCTGTTTCCTCGCTTCTTGATAAACAGAGAAAAGACACTATATTATTCTGAGTTTCTAGAAACTATAAAATTCACTAACAGAAACAGAATTTTTTAACTGGGAGAGACCATCTGTTTTATTTACTGGAATTTTTATTTACCTGGAACAGTAGTGACTTATAAATAAAAGTTGCTCTATAAATATTTAATAAAGAAAAAAACAATAGTCATTACATGTTAGCTCTGTGGCCAAAGTACTTTGCTGTCTTTGTACAGTTAAGAATTGTTTATCAGTCACTTCTCTTTTGATTTTATTTATCAGTCATTTCTTTTTTCTCAGATGTAGGTGACATTGATAAACACTTGTTTACTGAGCTGAAGATTTGTAGGGTTTCTCCTGGTTTTAACCTAGTTAATTTTGACAGTCTGCTGCCACCATTTGCTTTACCTGTAAGAGGCTGGAGTTAGGTACACAATTTCATAGCCCTCCTCCCTCAAGTATATGTTCTAAGTTATGTTTGAATTGAACATTTTTAACTCGTGTTATAGTGATATTAATGCTTGATGGTTTGTATTCTTCAGAACTCTACCTAAAAGGCCTCGCTAATCTCTCTGGCTTTAGAATAGATTAATTGCTGTAGCTGGAGAAGGTGCCAGAAGATATTTTAGTAATGAAAATTTCTAATTCTACTTAGTGTGGTGATTCTGGAGCTTTCTAAATTTTTTCTTGCTAATTAACTCCTTGGGAAAAACTCCTGGTGTATTAAATTAACCTATAAATTAAATTAAACTGTAGCTTATTCTTATTAATTGGGCAACCTCTTTACCCCTCCAAATTTCTGATTATATATCGCTCCAAAATTCTTATACTAGCTTATCGTTTAGTGCTCCCTCCATCAATATCCTGGCAAAGAATAATCAGTTTTAGGTTTAACATTTGAGTCTCATTACATTTTTTCCCTTTTTTGTTGTTAATCCTCACCTGAGGATATTTTTCCATTGATTTTTAGAGAGAGTGAGGGGGGCGAGGAGAGAGAGAGATCAAGGCATTCATGTGAGAGAGACACATCAATTGGTTGTCTCCTGCATGCACCCCGACCTGGGGACAGGATCAAACCTGCAACCCAGGTACATGCCCTTCACTTGGAATCAAACCTGTGACCCTTCGCGACACAGGCATCAGCTCTAACCACTGAGCCACACTGACTGGGCACATTTATTTTCTTCTAAGAAACAACTTTTTTAAGAAAAATTTAAAGCTTTGGTCAGTTGTGAATTTCACAGATAACAACCCTCTATGGACTAACTTGCATGTACTCAAAATAGGTCCCAGATTTTTCATGATTCTTTTTAGAGCCTGTATTAGAATTTACACTGATACTCAGAATTAGGAGAATTGGTCTATTTTAGGAGCATAAAACATAAAAACATAAATGTAATATAAAACATCCTATTTTTAGTGGCATCAAACAGAGCTGTGTTCTACCTGAACTACTTGAGGTAGCTTTTGCATTAACATGTGCTTTTCTGCCTTACCTAATAGGAGGACTCATACCCTCTTTTATGCTGACGGTAAATCAGTTAAGGAGTTGCTTTAGGAAGTAACTGAACTTGTTGGGCAATTACTGGGAGGCAAAGCAGCTAAACTTAATTTTCCAAAAAATAAAAGGGATAATTTGAGAATCCAGTTGGATAATGGTAAATCATTTTATTTCCAGGTTAACTCATGGTTATTTGAGGACTAATTTCTGGTAACCGCATCCTGCCCAGGAACTATATTAATGTCCTTTCACGGTAGAGGTGAATTCTTGCTCTCAAAATTTTCTAGAGCAGAGTTATTTCTTTTAGTATCTGTGTTTACTGTTTTAAGAGTTTGAACATTTACATTAATCCAGAGATCCTTATTGAGAAAAGTTTTGGTGTTGCCAATAGTTGTTTGTTATACACCCCTGAAAGTTGGGTGACTTTCTAATAGGAAATGACTATGAGTCAATATATAATATTTTCTTTGCAATCTCTTATTGATATCTAGAACGGTCTTTTTCAGGTTATGGATTCTGACCGATTAGTGCATTATGAAAACAATTTAGTGGGTCATGGTGGGAATTTAAAAAATATATGGCATAGAATAGAGAAACTGGTAGCGTACAGCATGCAGTAAAGGATAGTAATATTTTAAGAAACTTTTGCATATGTATGTGCTTGTGCTGGGTAATGATGTAATATTTCTTACTGTGAGAGGGGTCAAAAGAGTTTGAATCTGACTGATTTGAAGCATACACATTTTCTTTCCGTTGATAATATATAAGCCAAGACCTTGAGTTATTGCTAATAATAACAGCTTTGAATTGTGAGCTTAGCATATCCTGTAAAATATGCTGACAGTTCTTATTTAAAGACAAATTTTAAGGATGTTTCATTTATTTATTTATTTATTTATTTATGTATCTTTCCTAGGCCTTCTCTACACTTTATATCTCTGTAAAGAGATACTATTTCTAAGCTAGATACCTGGATTATTCAATTCTGTGCAGGCTGAAGTGTATAGCCTTTAGATTTTATTGAAGTTCATTATAAGAAGCAGCCTTTTGTGGGTTGCTTCTGCATTTTCCCTAAATTGGCTTTAAATTAGGTTATGCTTCAAACTATTACTTTTCAGTAATCTTTAAGATATCTAGTGTTTATATTTTGCTTATTACAGAAAAGGTGATAATTTTTATTTTTAACACCTGTGTTGCATAGTAATTGCATGGGGGAATATGCAGAGGTGTGCAAAAGTAGGTGTTCAGTTGTGAGTACGTGAAAGAATTTATTCTTGTATTATTATTTATTAGTTATTGTATTATTTGCATTACAATTGTAAAGCTACTTTTGTCCACCCAGGTACATTCTAAGGTTGAAAAATTTGATGTTTAAAATTTCTTTTGGAAGCTTAATTTGTTAAGCATTATTTTAGTATCTACTCTCATATGAGTATTTGTTACCTTAAATTTATTGATATTTTGTATGTTAATTTTATAGCATATGATAATTGCCACTCTAAAAGCTGCTGATAGTTTCCATGTACCAGAAAAACTTGAACTTAGTGGTTTTACATTCCTTTCCCTTTTGTATCCATTGGAAAGGAATGAAGGAGTTGGTTTTTGCAAACATGTTATGGTTGAATAGATTTAAATAAGCTTCCTCCCAGTAGGTGTTAACGTTATCAGTTGCTGAAAAAAGTTGATTCTTTTTTGTCCAGTGAAGTTCTGGTTTAAAGAATACAAACAGTTATTTCATGAGATAGCTAATATTTTAATTAGTTTTTATATAGTTTTTATTGTGGAAAATGCATTTGAATAAAGTGAGGTTTTACATCTTTTTCTCCTCTTTTTAAATGCTGTTTATGTTTTATTTATATTTTTAATTAAATTTCTCAATAATATATCTATATTCACATTTATTGTTTGAAAAACTTCTGAGATTTTGGAGTATCCCACAGTAGCATAAAATTAAAAGAGAACTTTTGGACATTCTAGGCAAGCTATGAAGAAAAAGAATCTTCACAAATTACTTTTGTTGTTTTAAGTTTTTTATAAAAACAGTGATTTGTGATTCCCTTTCTTATTTCTTTGTGTTTCATTATGCTTGTATCCATTCTATTTCCTTTCATACTTTTCTTTTTTCTATCTTCTGTTATATTCTTTTTTCTTCTTTTTTTGATTCTGTCTACATTTCCTTCATCATTCATATTCTCTCCCCTGCCCTGTTTTAGTATCATATATTAGTGAGTGGCAGTAGTTGAATCCATTATGATGGTTATGTTTCTCCTGTTTCTTCCTCTAGGCCTAGCTTTTTAATATCCTTATGGCTATTTAAAGTAGGAATAGAAGATGATAGCAGGTTCAAAAAAGAAGCTTAAAGCTATTATTTTAATATATTATGTAATCAGCATATAGTAACATAGTTTCATTTGGGAAAATGTTTACTAAAGTAGGCAGAAACCAAAGTACCTGTAGTATAGGATAATCATTGATTGTGATCTTGTAAACGTGGTTTCTCTTAGTACATGAACACTTTATTACAGAGAACCTCTTTGTAATGGTGTTTGTTTGGCTGAATCTGCTGCTTTTTAGCTGTTACTTTGGCAAACCTGTTTACCTATCTGAATGTTAGTTTCCTCTTTGCAAAATATACTAAGCATACCCACCTTTCACGTACATTGTGCTCAATAATATTTTAAGACATGGTTATTTGTTGACTGACTTGTTGCTAATTGCATTCTCTTTTCCTGTATTATAGGTTATGTGCAGAGTCTGATTAGACGAGTTGTAAATAATGTAAACATTGTTATAAATAATCTCATACTAAAATACGTTGAAGATGATATTGTTCTTTCAGTCAACATAACGTCTGCAGAATGCTATACAGTAAGTGAATTATGGGATCGTGCATTCATGGATATTTCTGGTGAGTAAATGTCAAGGATACTATAGATTTTCCACTATTGAAACCATTTTCTTGGATTCTAAACCTTACTTGGGCCAACTGGCTCTTAGATGAGCCTAATGAAAACTTTATGCCTTCAGACTGGAAAAATGTACATATATAAAATCTAGCATGCAATTACAGGAGGTTAATAGACCCTTCGATTAAGAAATCCCAGACTTGTTTTTTAATATTTTTAATTTTTTCTTAGCTGTAACATGCTTATTTCAAAGGTGATATGTAGTATTTTACAATGCTGTGGGTTATAGCAATAAAAACTGAATAATATTAAGTTAAAATTTTTAATGTTTTTGAAGGAGGAAAGGGAGTGTGTTGCTTTCACATTACTTGGTAATGGCAGACAATCTATCTGACTGATTTATGTTTTAGGTTTGTATATTCCAGCGTACACATGGGAAACTTGAAACTTCCTTTAGTTATTACATACTCCACTCTCCTACTGCTTATCTTAAAAGAACTAAGTAATAATATAATTTTAATCACTACCATTTATTTATTACTATTTTATTTATTATGTTCCACTGTTTTATTTATGTTAGTGCAGTGCTAGCTGTACAGTGCTAGTTAGTACAGTAAACTATAGCTGTGAAGAAAGTAGACCCTCCTTATTAGTTTCATTAGGAGAGATGTTACATAAGTAATAATATTTTTTGATATACAATATATCTTCTGATAGAGTAAGAAATGGATATTTTTCGAAAATATCTTAAGGAGACTATTGTGAGGCTCTTTTGTCTGTGACTTGCCATGGTATGTATGTATTTGTTAAAAGTGCTGGCACTAATACACAAGAATAAACTCAAAATGGATTAAGACTTAATAAATTGTGAAACCACAAAAATCCTAGAAGAGAAGATAGGCAGTAAAATTTTAGATATTTCTCAAAGCAATATTTTTACCAATATAGCTCCTCGGGCAAGGCAAACAAAGGAAAAAATAAACAAATGGGACTACATCAAACTAAAAAGCTTTTGCATAGCAAAAGAAACCATCAACAAAATGAAAAGTTGAGCCTACTGAATGAATGGGAGAACATATTTTCCAGTGATAAATCTGATAAGGGGTTGAACTGCAATAAGATATCACTTCACGCCTGTCAGAATTACTATCAATAATTTAGCAAACAAAGTGCTGGCCAGGATGTGGAGAAAAGGGGAACCTCATGCACTGCTGGTGGGAATGCAGACTGGTGCAGCCACTGTGGAAAACTATGGAGTTTCCTCCAAAAATTAAAAATAGAACTGCCATTTGACTCAGTGATCCCACTTTTGGGAATATATCCAAAGAAACCCAAAACACTAATTTGAAAGAATATATGTATTCCTGTGTTCATTGCAGCGTCATTTACAATAGCTAAGATTTGTAAACAGCCCAAGTGCCCATCAGTAGATGAGTAGGTAAAAAAATTGTGGTACATTTACAATGTGGAATACTACTCAACCATAAAAAAAGGAAATTTACCTTTTGTGAAAGCATGGACGGACCTGGAGATTATTATGCTAAGTGAAATAAGCCAGTCAGAGAAAGACAAAAACCATATGGTGTCACTTATATGTGTAATCTAATGAACAAAATAAACTGATGAACAAAGTAGAAACAGACTCATAGATACATAGAACAGACTGACAGCTGTCAGAGAGGAGGGAGTTTGAGGGACTGGATGACAGAAGGTGAAGGGATTAAGCAAAAAGAACATACACACAGACAACAGTGTGGTGGTAGCCAGAGGGAAAGGGGTTACTAGGATATACTCAGAAATAGTGTTATCGAAGAATGGATTAAAGCGTATATATATCTTTATTTTTTTAAATTAAAGCGCATATATATATATATATATATATAAATTAAACCATATTGTCTTGTTTTGAAGATTCCCATGCTTATAGCATGGGGTAGCTACTAACTTAAATTCACTGACCAAGTAAACTTGGGCCAGATATTTTTACCTAGGAATAGCTTCTTAGGAATAAAACTACTCATTTGCTAAAGGTTTCATTTTCTAGTTTGATACTTTACCAGTAATTGTTACATTTTTATTACCTTGAAAACAAATTTTATACTGTTATTTATAATTTCTTCATTAGTTATTATTTAGAGCAGTGCTAGTCCACTATAATTTTTATGATGATGGGTATATTTTATATCTTTATTACCCAGTATTGCAGCCAGTAGCCACATGTAGCTGTTGAGCACTTGAAATGTGATTAGTGCAACCAACGACCTGAAATTTTTTTTTTTTAATCTTATTTTTATATGATTTTAATTAATTCACATATAAACTTAAATAGCCGTGGCTACTATATTCGAAGAGTGCAGGTTTAGAGCATAGCATCAGATTTTTGGTGTAAAAATAAATATTAAGTGAGTGAGTGTTACTCAAAATGTTATTTTTAGTATCGTTTCTCAGGAATTTCATTTTATTGTTATTTAATATCTCATTGTAGAATGTAATGAAATTTTCACAAGTTTTGTCTTAAATTTGTAGTTTAGCCGTCAAGCAAGTTGGGGGCAAGCTACTTTATATATTTGGCCTCTAATTCTTTATCCAGAAAATGAGGATTTTTGTGCCTATTTTATAAAGTTGTTGGGAGATTTAAATGATATAATAAATGAGAAGTTCTTTACATAGGTTCTGGCATCATATATTTAATGCTCTCTTAATCTTATTTGCATTACTATTTGTACTAATAAATAGTTGCCTTTTTCTCTAACTTTTTTCCCCCTTAAAATGTTTTTCTTTTCTTTTTAGCCACTGATCTGGTGCTAAGAAAGGTTATCAACTTTTCCGACTGTACAGTTTGTCTTGATAAACGAAATGCTAGTGGTAAAATAGAATTTTACCAGGATCCTTTATTATATAAATGTTCCTTCAGAACTCGTCTGCATTTTACGTATGATAACCTAAACTCCAAGATGCCGGCTGTTATTAAGGTAGGTCTTTTTCTGGGAGTTGATTTGCATGTCTCTATTTTGTTTATTAGCTCCTGTATATGCTAATTATTATTAAAAATCAAAGAAGAAATTAACCTCATAAATATATATGCCATTTGTTTTTGTACAAAGTTTTAGTTATAAGTTTTATTTTATATGATTTACTACATTACATTATATTTATAGCTTTTTGCATTATGTGTTCTAGTGGAGATTCTTGGGGACCTATTTTTTTCTGTGACTATAGTTTCCTTTTTAGTTTGTCCAGCTGTTTGTTAGTGTTTTTCTCTTCAAGCAGATAGAGGAGATCATATAAAAAAGCCTTTATGCCCACGGTGGACTGATTATCAATCTGTATTTAGTTACAGTTTGTTTAGCATGACCTGATGGCTGGAGTTATTCCCTCTTCTTTTTCTTCCATCAACTTATAAGGCTTGATTTGCTAACCTGATATCTTACTGGTTCAGGAAATATTAGCTTTTGACCTGTGCTTTCGAAATGTAATTAAAACCTTAGAGTACGGGAATTTTTCAGGTGAAGTCTTTTAATACATGTGAAAATTTGTTGTTCTCCAGGGAAGTGGTATGATTATCAGTGTGTATAGTTAGTTCCAAGTGTAATCTTTTGTTCTTTGATTACATAACAGTTCTCTAAACCTCTATCTATATATGTATATGAAAATTCACATAGTGACTTGTGATCTCGTTAACTAAGTTTTAATGTGCAATGAATTTTTATTATTGAATTACATGCCTCTGAGTACTAAAATTTTGTAATGGAACGGTTGACCCTAAGTCTGAACACTGATATTGACTACTGTGCTTGTTTGGGTATGGCTGAATAAACTATTTTTTACATTATAAAACCCCCAAACTTTTGATTTTATGTAGCTCTGTGATACTTAAATTTATATTTATACATGAAATCCACCTGATTTTCTTTGGTAGTGCTCAGTCATGAGTGTTTTACTTTTCCATAACTCTTTATGGTGCCAGGTGGGTACTTGAATTATCAGGGGGCTCACTTTGTAAATTATATAATTGTCCCATGCACCAAAAGGTTGTGGGTTCGATTCCTGGTCAGGGTGTGTGTGGGAGGCAGCTGATCGATGTTTCTCTCTCTCTCTCTGTCTCTCCCCTCCTTCTCCTTCCTCTCTCTAAAATAAATAAAAATTGTTTTTAAAAAATAAAATTATCAGATAGACTCAAATTGAGAGACCTTCAACAAAATATCTGACCACTACTCCTTAAAACTGTCAAGGTCATTGACAAACTAGAAAAGACCAGAGGAGACTAAAGAAACATGATAACCAAATGCAGGGTGGTATCCTGGATGGGATTCTGGAATAGAGAAAGGACATTAGTGGAAAAATGAATGAAATCAGAATAAAGCATGGAGGTTAGTTGATAGTAATATACCAATGTTGGTTTCCTCGTTGTGACAAAAGTACCACATGGTGACAGAATGTTAACAGTAGGGAAACTGGGTGAGGAATATATGGGATCTCTCTGCATGACTTCTGCAATACCTTTATAAGTTTAAAACTATTTTAAAGTAAAAATTTTATTTTTAAACATTTAAGCAAAATAAAAGGATGTGGAAGAGAAATCTCAAATGAAGAAGAGGTTGACAAGTCTGTACTGCACACTTCTCCCCTCCTTTCCTTCCTCCCACCATTTTCTTACCTCTTCATGGTCTGTTTAGTGTATGATTTTAAGGTCAGTTTTAAGAAACCTGTACTCTTATTTGAATATGGCATTTTGCACCCCTCCCCG
Organism: Miniopterus natalensis; assembly: GCF_054644295.1. Taxonomy (NCBI): domain Eukaryota; kingdom Metazoa; phylum Chordata; class Mammalia; order Chiroptera; family Miniopteridae; genus Miniopterus; species Miniopterus natalensis. The sequence continues at coordinate 5,634,706 of NC_142096.1, forward strand.
CAATACAGCTTTCTTCGTCTTAAAGTACAGTTTTTGTGTGCCTTTAGCTCTAAAAATGTGATGATTACCATTACTTCTTTTTCATGTTTTGTAGACACTCAAATACCAGTGAGTCAAAATAAACCTTCCAAGAGACTTGACTTTATGACTTAATTGGTTTTATTCCATGTTTATATAACAGCAGGAAACCATTATACTGAGGCTGTGTTTATATTCCATTGATTTCTTTTCCTATGAGGAGAACTCTTTGATTGACTGTTACATATCCTATTTGCTAGTAATTAAAGTTATTTCTTTTTTATAATTGATTCATGTTATAAGTTTTGTCATGTTTAAATCTATTATTTAAAATTTGTTTGAAAAACTTTCCTGAACATATATTTCCCTTGGTTTTTCATATTTGACTATAAAATTTTTATTATGTTCATACTTCCCTAGCTGTAATGTTAGTATTTTCCCTCTTAACATATGTTTTTAGGTGTGTTTGTATTCTTTTTGGTTAATAAAGCTGGAAAGAATGATTAAAACTTTACTAAAATGACATCATGAAACTTTTATTCTTGGTTGTGACAGAGATCTTTCTGGTTTTGGGGAGAGTACTACCATACTCTTAACATTATACAGTGGGTACAGTAGTCCCCTGGTTTTGCTTTCCATGGTTTCAGTTACTCTCGGTCAGCTCTGATCCAAAAATATTAAATGTAAAATTCCAGTTATAAATGATTCATAAGTTGTTGTGTTTTAAAAAACTTTTAATTGCATTTATTGGGGTTATACTGGTTAATAAAATTATGTAGGTTTTAAGCCAAAAGAAAACCCATCATGCACCGACAACAGTGTGGTGATTACCAGAGGGACAGGGTAGGGGAGGTGTAGGACAGGGTAAAGGGGGAATAAATGGTGATGGGAGGAAGCTTCACTTGGGGTGATGAACAATTCATAAGTTTTAAGTTGGGCACTGCTTCAAGTAGTGTGGCAAAATCTCTCTCATCCTGCTTCATCCTGCCTGGGGTGTGAATCATCTCTTTGTCCAGCATATCCATGCTGTATATGCTTCCTGCCTGATAGTCACTTAGTAGCCCTCTTGGCTTCAGATCTGCTGTCATGGTATTGCAGTGCTTGTGTTCAAGTCACCCTTATTTTATTTACTAATGACCCCAAAGTGCAAGAGTAGTTATGCTGGCAATTTGGATATGCCAAAGAGAAGCCTTCAGCTGCTTTCTTTAAGTGAAAAGAGATGTATGTTTAGGAAAAAAACAGTATATTTAGGTTTCAGTACTATCTGGAATTTCTGATATCCACTAGGGGTCTTGGAAGTATCCCCTGCAGATAAGTGGGGACTGCTGTATTTTGGTTACATAACTTTCTGGAAATCTAGTGAAACTATATCTTTTCGTTATTATTTCTATTTGCATTTACATCATTTGGCTTAATATAGTTTCTGTCTAAAGTTTATCGATCAGAGCAAAATCTGTTTAATTCCTAAGATTTTAGAATAAACTATCATTTTGGCTTTAATATTAGAAATGTTTGGGACATTACTATTTCTCTTATGCTGTACCAGTTAAGACTTAGCATTTCTCTACCTATGTTAAAAGGTACACTCTTTGAACATGATTTTGTTTATTTTTTTTTAATTTTTTCAAAATACAGATTCACACCTTAGTAGAGAGTTTGAAACTTTCCATCACAGATCAACAACTGCCTATGTTTATCCGTATAATGCAACTTGGGATTGCTCTTTACTATGGAGAAATAGGAAATGTTAAAGATGGAGAAACAGAAGACTCTACCTGTCATAATAAAGATATGTTAGGAAACATTACAGGTAAATGTAATAAAAAAATATTTTAGAACTATTCTTACAAAATATTTTCATAATTGTGAAACTTTGAAAAATACTTTTGAGTTTTGTAGTGTTCTAATGTGCTGGGATGATTTTATTTTGGTTGTTTGACACTATTTTACACTATTTTGATTTTTTTGTACATGCTTGATACTACTATGATTTTCTTTTTTCTGCATGCTAAAAATAACTTATGTTTCTAATAGGTGAAGGTGTTCAGAATGTATATTATACAAAAGTTAAGGTAGTGCAACTTCAAGATTTCCTAGTAAATTATAGTATTGCTGATTTTTTTGCAAAGGCTTACCAAGAGTAATTATAACTGAGTTATGTGTACTTAATACTTAATTATTATATGTAATTAATTATTAATTATACTTAACTGTGTGCTTCACTAGAGGATACCTAATTAATTAATTGGAGCACTAATTAACAAAGTATTTGCTTCGTTGAAGTATACCTAGTGGATTAACTTCTGTTATTCAACTCATTTCTTTACTGAAGCCTAGTGTATGTAAGACATTATTGTTGATAATGTGGGAAAATACAAAGCTGAAGGGATTTGTTTTCTTCCCTTAAAATCTTAAGATATAGTGGAGCAGACAGACATGAAATTTGTTAAGTATGATGTATAGTAGAATGATAGGATGTTTGATTAAATAGAGGTATGAATATCTGAAGTAGAAATCTGATAAAAGGAATGATTGACTTTGACTTGGCATTGGGCCTCAGACTCAGGAAAAATTTGGACAAGATCATTGATTCCCATAGATAGAACCTTTAGAAAAGAACATTTAAACTTAGGATCAAATAACCCAATTTGAAAATGGGCAAATGACCAGAATAGACATTTATCCAAACAAATGGCCAAAGATGTTCGACATCATTAGTTATGAGGGAGAATGCAAATCAAAACCACATTTAGATACCAGTTCATAGCCAGTAGCGTGGCTACAGTAAAAAAGACGCATAATAACAAGTGTTGGTAAGGATGTGGAAAAGTTGGGACCACTATATGTTGCTTGTGGGAATGTAAAATCGTATAGCTACTTTGGAACAATCTTATTCCTCAAAAAGTTGAACATAGTGTTACTATATGATCCAGCAGTTCTACTCCTAGGAGAATTGGTAACACATATCCACATAAAAACTTTTTCCAAAAAGTGGAAACAACCCAAATGTCCATCAGCTATGGATGGATATTTATGGTATATAAACAGTTATAGTATATAAACAATTCGGTATATCCATACATTGGAATATTACTCAGATATACAAAGGATTGAAATACTGATATATGCTGCAGCATAGTGAACTTTGAAAACATCTTAAGTGAAAGGAAGTCTTTCTTGTCTGATACTTGGCCCTGCAGAGTCTAGCTATCTTAGTCTCCCTGGACTCACTACTCTGTCTTATCATCTAAGGAGACTGCTGAGGTCTGCTTGGATTCCCGCTTTCTTGGCTGTGACTTTAGAAACTCATTCCAAGCAGTAAGCTGGGGCAATCATAGAGCTCATTTCTCTTGTGTCCCTTCTCTGAGGTTTTCATTGCCTGATATCCAGTGTCTGAAACCATTGTTTCATGTATTTTGTCTTTTTTGTTGTATTTTTATATGTGCATCTATGTTAATATATTAAATAGCAAAATATAATAGGAAATCTAATAGCTATCATAGTTTCAAAGAAGTAAGATGTGTAAATGATATTTTGAGATAACTTCACAATTGTTATTTGATATAGCTGTGATTTCTATAGGTTTTAGAGTTGAAGGTAGTGCTGGTGCTGATTTGTTACTTATGTTCACAATGAAAAGAATGCTACATTTTAGTTAAATACTTAATATATATATTTCCATAGAAATTCATGGAGTTCCTGAATTCTGTCAGAGGGCCCCAGTTTAAGATTCATTGTTTCAAAGAAGAAGAGTTTTTTAGGAGATTCTGACCAGAGATCAGGGAGATGCTTTTTAATTTTTTCCAGGCCCTAATTCTTTTTTTTTTTTTTTTTTTTAACAAGACAGTGAACAAAGACTCAGAACTTCAGAAGCTTATTTCATCAAAATCTCTCTTATTTTTTATTAATATTAGGTATAAATTATAGTGACTGGTTTCTCAGACCTTTCTTAGTGACATTTCTTTCTTTTGTTTCAAAAGATCAAGCAGTGGATATTCCTTCTGTTTTAATGGTTTAGATAAGAGAGTTCAGCTCTTTGGACCCCACCTGGTCACTACTTCCTGGGCTGTGGTGACCTGACTGCTTGTAACCACAGTGATATTCAGTGATGATACCCAGTTTGTGATCTTCCTAGGGACAGTTTATAACAGGCTTATTTATTCTCCAATAGAAATTTATACAATGGTTGTGGTTAAACTGCAGGATATACAGATTACACAAAACACTTTCTGGATTTGTAACATTTATAGTTTATTTTGAAGTAAAATGTCTAAGGTTTCTTGGTACTATATTTAGGTACGCCAGTTACTACTTTTTAAGTCTTTTCATTTTCAGATGAAAGCAGGTAAATGGCACAAGAGTGTCCTATCATAGGACTAAAAAAGTTATGTAGTTTTTTTAGCCAGAAAACCTAGAAGTGGATTGAATGATAATGATGTTTAATGGAGTGTGTGTATTTATAGATTTATCACTGAAGAATAGATATATTGAATCTGCTGGAGGTTGCATATACCATGAATTTTTAAAAAAAAGTAATTATTGCCCGGCCGGGCGTGGCTCAGCAGTTGAGCGTCGACCTGGGATCCAGGTGATCAGGGTTCGATTCCCGGTCAGGGCATATGCCCGGGTTGTGGCCTCGATCATTGACTCTCTCATCATTGATGTTCTATCTCTCTCTGTCCCTCTCCTTTCCTCTCTCTGAAATTAATAAAGATATATTTAAAAAAAAAAGTAATTATTTTCTAAATTCCATGATATGCCTATTTTGTTTGTATTGTTAGAATAATGTTAAGAGACTTTGGTGGAATTTGCTTTTACAAGATGGAGTGTTAGAGTGGTTGGAATTTAAATCTTTAGTGTGCTAATTTGTAACCAAATAAAAGGTTTTTTGCTATATGTTTTCATCTGTAGAATTGAAAAGATACTAATGTATATTACCTACTAATAAGAGAGTCACCAACACTGTTATTTTTCTTAACAGTGTATAAGAATCATTTCATTATAACATTTACTTTTGTCCTTTGGGGTAATTATTTTGGGGGTGTGCATTTTGCCTGGGAATAATTGCCATTCTTTTTCCATTGGGTGTATCAGGGGATCAGGGTGTTTCTTGTAGTTTTCTGATATTATGTTTCTAAGAAAAGTCAGTTTTTTAGCACTTCAGCCTTATTTTTGGGAAGTAGGTTTTTTGTTGTTGTTGTTTAAGTTAATGAGTGAAATGCCAAAAAATGAATTTATTCTTTGTATTTATCAACTGCATTTAAAGTTATGTGGTGAAATAAAATTATGTGGTTAACTACTTCCCACATAACGTTAATTGTGGCTATAAAAGGATATTGACACTGTACAACATATGGGAACTTAAAGGTGGTAATGCTGAATTATTGGTTTAAATAATAATAACCAGTGTATGATTTGTTCATATTTTATATATAGATAGAAGGATGAGGGAGATGCATTTTAATAGATTTTACCTTCTTAATTTTCCTTAGTTAAGTCCTTTTGATATATTTAAAACCATTTTATTTTGATTGATAGGTGTTGAAGATGAAACAATAATAGATATGCCATATTCTGCTCAGTACAAAGGCCAGGAATTGTATTCACAGCAAGAGGATGAACAGCCACAGGGATGGGTATCATGGGCCTGGTCATTTGTGCCTGCAATTGTGAATTATGATGATGGTGAGGAAGACTACCTTGGAAATGATCCCATGTCAACCATGCATCAGCAAAAATCTCAGACTCTGAAGGATCCAATTGTTTCTATAGGATTTTACTGTACAAAGGCAACTGTGACTTTCAAAGTAGGTTTCATTTTTCTTGCTCTTCATATCTCTCTGGTTAATGCTTAAATTTTGAGACAGCCCAGTTTCTTATCTTGAGATTACACAATAAGCACTTTCAAGTGAAAGAATAATAGCGGGAGCACCCTTCTGAGAAATGCAAGGTGATCTGTGCCCAGCACCCCTGTGCACTGTCCTTGGACCTTGTTCCGTCCTCTCTGCCCCTGAGACACAGCCTAGTTTTAATCTTAGGGCCTGTGCTTCTTGGCTTTTTATAGTAGTATCACCACACATGTCATATTCTTGAATAGCATCTAATTCATCTAGCAAATACGTATTTACACCATCTATGTTCCAGGAACTGTTTTGACTCTAGAGTTACCACAATGAATGGATCATGCATCTTAAATCTTGAATTGTTATAAATAAATAAATGAAGATATATAGGATGCCCATTGGTGATATGGGTTATGTAGAAAAAATAGAGAAGAGGAATAGTGGATGCTCCACTAGATGTGAGGGGATTTGCAAATTAAAATGGAGTGATCAGGGAAGGCCTTAATAGGAAGGGAGTATTTAAGGAAAGACCTGTGAAAGAGGGAGCTTTGTAGATCCTTGGGAATGTACATTCTAGGAGTAGCAAATGTAAATAACCCAAAAAGTTCAAGGAACAGCAGAGAGGCCAGGGCAAAGTGAGCTGCTGTGAAAGTAGTACAAGATCAGGTTAGAGAGGTAATGGGGTTGGGAGAGGTCCATAAATTACAATATTGGGTAGGTCATTTTAGGGATTTGTCAGTAATCCTGAGTGAGATAGGAAGTTTTTGGACAGTTTTTAGCATGGTAGTTACAGAATGATCTGAGTTATGTTTTAAACTGCATCACTCTGATTATATGGGAACAAAAGCAGACAGGATTGCAGTTTTCAAGCAAGAGATAATGATGGCTTGGACTAGGGTGGTAGCAAGTGGAGGTGGTGAAAAGTAACTGGATTTTGGATATTTTGAAGGTCAAGAGGATAGGACTTCCTAATAGATTTTATTCTGAGACATAAATGAAATAAAGAGGATGCAAGGATGGCTCCTGAGCAACTAGAAGGGTTGAGTTATGATTTTCTGAGATGAGGAGGATTGTGAGAGGATTAGATCTGAGAGAAATATCAGGAGTTATCTTTTGGCAAGTTTAAGATGCCCACTGTATATTCAAGTAAAACTATCTGGTTGGATTTATGAATCTGGCGTTCAGATTAGAGGTTTGGTCTGAGTCTATAAATTTAAGATATTTAAAATCAGGATTTTATTAAGACTGGAATCGGTGTAGATAGAAAAAAGACATTCTAAGACCATGCTCTGAGGCACTGAGATGTTAGGTATTTGGAAAGATGAAGAGGAAATAGTGAGGGAAGCTGAAAACAACCAGCAATGTAGGCAGAAACCTACGAGAGTATCTGTCTGGAAGCTGAGTGCCATAAATGTTTTGAAGGGGAAGGAGCAGGTCATTTGTGAGAACAGATCATTGGATTTGGCGATATGGAAATGGTGATCTTGACTAGAGCAGAGATTTGACACTGGTAGAATTTTAGTTGGCGTTGGTTAAAAAACATGGGAAGATTGGTGGGAATGTAAAATGGTGCAGTCACTGTGGAAAACAGTTTGACGGTTCCTCAGAAAGTTAAAACATAAAATTATTATATGATCCAGCAATTTCAGTCCTACTTATATCCTAAAAAGAATTGAAAACTTACAAAACAAATAGATGCACATAAATATCCATACATAGACAGTGGCGGAAAAGTTGAAGCAACCCAGATGTCCATCAATGGATAAAGGAGTAATAGCCTTTTCAGAGAATCATGGATATTCTTTTTTGATAGTACACCAAACTTGTTAAGTGGTTACCCTTTAAGAAGGTTAGTTGTACCTTCAGCTCATGGAAATTGTCTGGTACAAATTCAACAAATAAATACCTGTTAAGTAAATGCAACCATCGATCATCTACCCATCCATTCGTCATCCAGCCATCTATCTGTCTCATCTGCTTTCCATCTTCCAAAATTTTGGAATCCTCTTTTAGATACTGTTTTTTCTCCAATTTTATTTGTCTTTGTGGTGTTTTTTTTTTTCATGGAGGCATTTTTCTGAGGGAGCGAAATAGTATTTCAGGCAATGTTTTAGATACTCGAAATATAGAGTGAAAAAAATACCACGTTTTGGGTTTCACAGTATTTTTAATTTAGCTTGGATAGTTTGTTAACTGCTTGAAATAAATTTTTTCAGTCAGTAGTACAACTAAACAAATTATAACTATAGCAGATGGTAGATTAAACTATTTTAAAGTAAATTGTCTTTAATAGCCTTTAAAGACTTCTGTAATTAAAATTATTTAGTATTTTCTAATATGACAAAAGCTGAAAAATACAGAGAATAAGTTTCAACAACAGTTTAGTCATGGCTTGATTGGTTTAAAAGATTTTTTTTGCTAATAAAGTTTGGATAAAAATGATAATGAATACATTAGCCATGCTCTTTTAACATCATCATTTATTATTTTTGAATTCTTTTATTACTGACCATTAATTTTTCATTTTATCATAAATTTTTAATTGAAATTCACTGATTTACCTTTTCTTGTTATTGTCTCCGTTTTAGATTTTAATTTTATTTTTTGAATTTCTCTTACCTCCCTCCCTTTCCTTTCATTCCATTGTCCATCCTGTGCTTTTCTTTTAAAAGAAATAATTTTTTTTCAATCGCAGTTTACATTCAATACCATTTTGCACTAGCTTCAGATGTACAGCACAGAGGCCAGGCAACCATTCACTTCACAGAGTGGTCCCCCTGACAGCCATGCACCGACCTGGTCCCATACACAGTCAAACGATACCATTGATCGTGTTCCCCATACTGCATTCCACATCTCTGGAAATTCACTGTTCTACCTTTGACTAAACTACAGGAATATGGATCAGTCTGCAGTATTAAAATAATAAAACAATAAAATCTTTAAATGTAACAAAGAGCCAACTATTGTCAATTATTATTAGATAACATTGCCAGCTTTACATGATACAAATTAGGAACTTTGTTGATGTTGTTGATCCTCACCTGAGGATATTTTTTCCATTGATTTTTAGAGAGAGTGGAAGGGAGGGAGGGAGAGGGAGAGAGAAACACATCAATTGGTTGCCTCTGGCACATGCCCTGACTGGAGCCAGGGATCAAACCTCAAAGCCAGGTATATGCCCTAGAACAGAAATTGAACCCAAGACCCTTTGGTCCACGGCCTGAAGCTCTAACCATGAAGCTACACTGGCTAAGGCTAGGAAGTTAATTTTAATCTAAGTTGCTGAAGGGATGTTAAGGATTGCTGGTAAAGTGGTTTCTTTTCTGGTGATTTTTGCCCATTTGAAATTCGAAATTATTTTGTTGTATTTCTGTTAACTTCATGGATAAGAAAGAAGAATTATATTAAACTGAGTCAATAGGCATTTATATACAAAACTTTTAATAGACTTTTGGGGTAAAGTTTGTCATTAGTTAATATATCTTTTGAAAAATTTGCAACATTTATGTCTCTATATGGTTTCTCTAAGGGAAATATGTTGATATTTAGGAGGAAAATGTTAGAATTCATTGTTCAGTTTGAATTTGAAGAATGTATGGAATTAATTTGTGGTTCATATTTTGGTCAGAAAATAAGGTCATGTTTCTACATTAGCATTCTGAACAGTTGATAACAATCCAACAAAAATCATGCCAAATTAAATGTAACATTTAAAAAATAATGTTGAAAATTGTTCTTGTAATGTTTGAGTTCTTTTAATCAATTAATTGCTTTTTCTCTACAATAATTGTAGACAGCTGAAAGGTGATCAAGTTTAAAATATTCAGTTTTACTTAAGCATCTTAGATTGTAGAACTGTACTTGAAAAACAGCAACATGTGTGTACCAGTTCTGGAAGCATCCAAGAACTAAGGGCTGATATTATATAAAAATCTTTATTATAAAAAATGAGAATAATTAGTTGATTCTCAGTATAAAGAGAATATCATACTTAAAATGATAACTTTTTGGTTCAATAAATTCTATTTGACTAAGTAAAATATATTTGTTTTTTTAAATGACTATGATCTTTGACTTTACATTTAAGTTTGAAGAATATATATCTGTTTCACAAGAATAAGGGGCACTGAATCATTAGCATCCATGGGCAGAATACCCTTTTAAAAAAGAACATCTTTATTTTTGGAGTAGTTTTAGACTTACAGAAAAATTGCAAAGATAGTACAGAAAATTCACATATACTTCTTACACAGTTCCCCGATTGTTAACCTCTCACATTTTCACAGTACATTTGTCAAACCTAGGACACCAGCATTAGTGCATTGCTGTTAAATTCCAGACTTTAATTGAATTTCATAATGTCCTTTTTCTGTTACATGGTCCAAACCAGGGTACCGCATTGCATTTAGAAAAATACCTTTTAAAATAATTTTAATTATCTAATTTTTTGGATACATACAAATAATGTGTTGTAAGCTTCTGGGGAACAAGAATTTTTTTTCTCTTGGCAGTATCGAGATTAGTACTTGTTATCTAGCAGACACTAAGTATTTGTTGCATGTTTGAATGAATAAGACATGTATTTTGAAGATAAACACCTATGAACCTACTTCCTTCATAGAACTAGAGTTTTATTGAATCTATTTGTGTTTCCTCACAGCTTTCGTTTTGATTACAGATAGGGAGAAATCTTGGAAATGATTGAAATAAACCTGGTTGAATATGTTAGTGAATAGAAAATGAATTGAGGTTAAAATATATGTAAAACTTTGGCAGAATATATGTACCACTTTCTGACTATGGGACTGTTATAGGTGCACAGCTTTCACCGTTTAAAGCAGTATTGTTAAGAAAAGGGAGTTAAATAAATATAAGGTGTATAGGTATTTAAATTATCTATATGAACTTAGACTAGCATATTCAACCTTTATACCATGGATAATCAGTTACAGCTGTTTTTCTTGCACCTGTTTTCTTGCTTAATAATTAAATTTCCCGAATCTTAAAATTGGCCTTGTTTCCATCAGTTCATCAGAATAATGACAGTTTATTGCCATTTAATATTAATTTGACATACTTAATATTCTTTTGTTGTTTCTTAGCTCACTGAAATGCAAGCGGAAAGTAGTTATTATAGTCCTCAGAAAGTAACATCTAAAGAAGTATTGTGTTGGGAACAAGAAGGAACCACAGTTGAGGTAATCTCTCAATATTTAACATAGATTTAAAAAATCTTTTGACAGTTCCTAAAGTTAATATTTAATAAATACTGGTTTTAATTATAAGTGGTATGTTTAAAATATATTTATAGTTTTATATTTCTGTTTTAGTGGTTAGTAGTATTGGTTGAAATAATAATTTTTTAAACAAAGATTTTACTGTAATATGCAACATTATTTTTTCATTTAACTTGTGTGTGCTCATATGTATGTGTGCATTAATGTTCATGAAATGCCAGTTGTTGAGATTATAAAGGTTTGAGGATGCAGGAACAAGTAAGAAGTTTCTTACTTTAATAGGATTTATGATCTGAGGAGAATAAATTTAGAAAGGCCATATCCTAAAGATGTTTTGACTGATTTAGAAATTCTACCAGGAAAGCCTGTGACATTTTTCTGAAATTCAGGTTTTTAGTTCTAATGTTCCCTTTCCTCTTATAGGCCCTTATGATGGGAGAGCCTTTCTTTGATTGCCAGATTGGTTTTGTAGGTTGCAGAGCCATGTGCCTTAAAGGAATTATGGGTGTTAAAGATTTTGAAGAGACTATGAATAGGAGTGAAACTGTAAGTCAAAATCTTCCCTTTCCCTGCTTTTTTTGGATAGCATGCAGGGATAATGAAGTGCTTATTGAAGTGTTTAACCATACCAAAAAATCTGTTAGACTACATATATCTTTGGCTAGAGAGGAACTTGACTGTTTTCCCCTGTAAGAAATTATAGAGCTCAGGGGAATTTAGAAAGTTGGTAGCACTTAACACCTGGACAGTAGCTCCAAATACTTTCCAATTCATAAATGTTTCTTCTTTCTTGTTTATGGCAGCTACTTGGAGTTCCTTTTTGGTTTGTTAAAATGTTCTTTGCCAAAATAGGCAGTGAAAATAGGGACAAGCATTCCTTGTCTTTTTACAGGACTTCAAGTTGTAGAGATTTCTGTTGACTACTGAATGGGTGTTATAAAACCAAGGCTTTATTTTCTTAAATGGTCTAATGATTTTTCCTCCTGCTAAAAAATTTTTCATTTATATTCAGGAAGCCTGTTTCTTCATTTGTGGTGAAAATTTGAGTATGAAAGGTTTTACGTACCTTACAAATTCACTGTTTGATTACCGAAGCCCAGAAAATAATGGTACTCGTGCAGAATTTATCTTGGATGCAGCTCATCATAAGGTCAGAGAATATATATTTGAGCCAAAATCCAGGCTGTGTTTGGGTGGACATCTTAATTGAATACTTGTTATTGCCATCTTTCTTCTCATATAATATATTCTGAATGCTATTTGTTTAATAAGACATTTAGAATGTTTCCATCCAGCTTCTATAGCTAGAGAAGTTTGAGGAGTTCACAGACATCTCTACTTTTATATAGTGTGCACCCGCCACAGTTAGTTTGTCCACTCATTGTTAAAATAGTCATGGAGGAAACATATAGAAGTATCTCTTTTAATTTCAGTTGCTTTTGAGTTGTAGAATTAATGGGAAGAGATGAAGCATTTCATGTATTACTATGTATATTTCTAAGTATTGTTTGAATTTTTCATATAGGATTATATTAATGTATTTTTATTAAGTTTAAATTTTAATAAATTTAAAAATCCAAAAAAGTTGTCTGAAGATTAGTATAATAGAATAGGTAATTTACATTTAACCTTTTTCACTAGATTCACTTTTATTGTTGAAAGCAAAGAATTTAATTTAGATCTGCATAATTAACATACTTTTAAAATATTTTAGTTTATCTTTAGTATTTAAATTGTTTCGTATAACTGTACTGAAATATTTAAGGATGAACTATTTGAGGGTGTACATTATTAGACAGTTTTGTGATGGTGATAAAGGTCAAGAGTGTACTGTCCTCCATTATAGGTATTCATTAACCAGACATTATTGATAGTGTTAAAAATGTCTAGTAGAATTATGGATACACTTTTGTGTGGTTTGTAACTGAGGTAGAATTACCTTTCTTAGAAGTGAATTCTTTGGATAACCCCTTTTTTTTGGGTAATCCTTTGAGTTGACACACTTTCTATGTAAGGATATGTGTCTGATTCTTCACCTATCAGGTTTTAAACTCAAAAGTCTCCTCTATTTAACATGTTTTCTGTTTGCTTTGCTCTGTTGGCAGGAGACTTACACCGAGATAGCTGGAATGCAAAGGTTCGGGGCTTTCTACATGGATTACCTCTATACAGTGGAGAACAACAGTGGCAGAGGTACTGGGTTCTTTGCTTTACGTTTGCTTTTCCTCCAGCTTCATCGGAAGCAGTTGGTCCTCTGTTACATGCGATTTACCTTCTGTCACTTTGGGGAATGGTTGAATTTTAATGTCATGCCAGTTTTCTTAGATTCTTGACATTTTTAATCCATTCTTTGTGAAGCCGATTGAAACTCATGGACACAGACAACAGGGTGGTGATTGTGAGGTTGCGGGGGAAGGAGGGTTGCTGCAGGTGGAGGATGGCATAGAGGAGATAAATGGTGATGGAAAAAATAAAATGAAAAGACATTTTATTTTATCCTTTCATTATTTTTTTTAACATATCTTTATTGATTTCAGAGAGGAAAGGAGGGGGAGAGAGAGAGATAGAAACATCAGTGATGAGAGAGTCATTGATTGGCTGCCTAGCCGGCAACCCTGGCATGTGCCCTGACTGGGAATCGAACCCCGATCTCCTGGATCCTAGGTCGATGCTCAACCGCTGAGCCATGCCTGGCCGGGTGAAAAGACATTTATATAATCAGCTAGAATTAGTTCTCATTTGTACCAAATACTAAAAATTTGATACATTAAATTTCATATTACATTAAGTTGACAGAAATAGTAAATATTTTCTTTTCTGTATTAAGTACATTTTGAAGGTTACATATGTCTTCTAAAGAATAATTTTTTTGTTTGAAGCAGAAAAGTAGAAATAAATTCTTCTAGAAACTATGGACACATAGTGTTTTAATACTACATTTTAAATTCTTATTCTAATTGGATTATGCTAGCAGTCAGATGTTTTTGAAAATTTAACCATTTGATACTTATGTGCACATCAGTATATGATGATGTGCTTATTATTCTAGTCTTTTTTCATGTTGAAAACTTAGTGAAAATAGGTTCACCATGTTTTTGGTTAGTTTTTCATATTTAAGAAAATGATTTCTATGTATTAGGTGGTAAGTTAGATACTATGAATACAAAGAAGACCAAGACAGTTCTTCAGAAACCAATAGGTAGTATTTAGCTATGCACTTAAATAAATGATTATAATATATCACATAAAGAATACTAGTGTAAACAGAGAACTAAGAGAGATCCACGTAAATGACCACTTTTGTCTTTGGGGTTGAAGACTTCACAGAGGAGTTTATCTTGAAGGATCATTAAGTTTTGTTAAATAAAACCAGAAAAAGCGAGCAGTAATTTTCTGCTTCCTCCCCTCGTAATGGATTTCTAGATGTCGGTGTTCTCATTGATCAAACCTTGGGTTCACTTTGTTTCCTAAACTCTCTCCGAAGTAATCTCATTCTTTTCCATGGATTTAAGTATATTTTGTTGATACCCATATTGTATTTTTAGTCCAAACATCTTTTATTTCCCTCTCAATTTTATTTTGTATTGGTTTTCGGTATACAGTTGAGTGGTTAGACAATCATATACTTAACATTCTTTCCCTTCTTTAAGGTTTAGAATTAAATATCCAATGCATACTTGACATTTTCACTTCTGTCTCAAAAATATCTCAAAACCGAATTATGTCCAAAATTGAATTATTGATATCCTCATTACCGCCCCTACTGCCTACTGCTTCTCCCTATTTTCTGTCTTCTCTTCTTTTAGAAGACAGCCTTGGTTTTCCTTTAGTATATGGGCAGACAAGGGTTTGAGAAACTTGGATTCTGCACCATGGAGCCATAATAATTTTATTCTGGAAAGAATTCAAAGCAGTTACTACCTATTGTTCACTTTCATGGTCATTATAAAACTGTCAAGATATCCTGTGAACATGTAATTTTAAACAGTCTAATTTTCAGTGAAATTCTTAGATTAAAATAGTGGTGAAATGTAGCTTCCTCCATTCCCCCTTCTTAGTCAACATAATGGTATTGTGTACAGAATTACTGGATATAAGCAATTAGATTTTAAAGAATAATTTTCTAAGAATGACCATTTAAATTTTATAGCACTTCTTATAACATAAATAGATAACAGGAATAATTTTTTTGAATCAGTTGTTTTTTGGTGATAATATCTTCTCATCTGCATAGAGAAAATTATAGATCAGCAAGATTCTGTATATGTAGCTGATGTGAGAATTGGTTTTCAGGCATTTACCTAATAATTAAAAAGATGAGAGAGGAGTAATATTAAAATGTATAGGTGGTATATTTGATTGATGCTGAAAATAGTAATATAAAATTTGGCTTCTTTTAGGTTCTGCAAATCAACAAGACTTTCCTTTGGGAAAAAGTGAAGATTTGGGAATAGTTGAGGAGAAGTCTACCAAAACCCTTGTTATAGGTCCTCTTGATTTTCGCTTGGATAGCAGTGCAGTTCATAGAATTTTGAAAATGATTGTTTGTGCCTTGGAACATGAATATGAACCATATAGCAGGCTAAAACCAGGTTTGTTTTTATCTTAATTTTGAATCTCTTGCCAGTTGATTTGAATTATTTTATAATCTAATTTTTTTGTATTTTGCTAACTCACCCTTTTTAGTAAATTTTGCCTATCTGACTTTCATGTACTTAGTTGTTAATTTAAAGAATAAACTTGTGCCTAGTTGTTGAGCGATGACCCATGCACCAGAAAGTCATGGCTCAATTCCAGGTCAGGGCACATGACTGGGTTGTAGGCTCTAGCCCCAGTAGGGGGCATGCAGGAGCAGCCTGATCAATGACTCTCTCATCATTGATGTTTCTGTCTCTTTCTCCCTCTCTAAAATCAATAAAACATATTAAAAAAAAAAGATCATCAACAAAATAGTGCCAGAATACACAGAATGTTAACTAGCTTTTGATAGGATTTTTGGCTATTTGGATATACTGTCTTTTGCTTGTTCAAGGCTTTTCTGGCTTTTTTCTATTGAATTGTTTGTTTATTATTGACATTTAGGGGGTTTAAAATTTTTTATTTTTAATATGCTGTGGGTATAAGTTCTTTGTGTAGATATTTATGTCTATCTGTGTATCTGTTTATCTGACAAATATTTTCTCCCAGTCTGTGGCTTGCTTTTACATTATCTTAATGGTGTTTTATGAATAAAAGAGATTGGGAATTTCTTTAAAATATTAAAAAAAATTTAAAATAAAAATGTAATAAAAACAGTCATAACACTGAAAAAAATTAAAGTTTTATATAGCAAAGACAAATGTTTATATTCTAGAGTAATTTAATTTATATTTATTAAAGGTACATTATTTAATTACTTTATCATTGAAAAGAAAAATAGAATTTGAATTTAAAATTTGGGTAGCCAATGAATTTTTCAATTATTTAAGAAAATTAATTATTTGAAAAATAATTTTTTATTGAATTTTTATTATTTCATTTTAGATATTAAGGATGAAAAGGAAATAATACTGAATTTGGAAGAAGTGGCATCTTTGGAGGACTATATTCCTACTCGACATACAAGTATTACTCTCCTCAAATGTACTTGCACAATTTTCATGGCTGAGTTCAACTTGCTGGATCATTTGCTACCTGTCATTATGGGAGAAAAGGTATATTTTGTGATTTACTACTTGTTTTTCCATATATGCATATTTGTTGGCCCTGTGATATTGTAAGAGGAAGACGATTAAGTAAAAGAATATTTGCTTATATAATTATCCATGAAGTTCAAGCAATGTAACTGTGATTGTTTTTTCTTAGAGAGTAATTTATATTTAAATTAAATAAACTCAAGCTAAGGCTGTATAAGGAAATCTTGGAGAGCATGAATCTAGAAGTCAGACCATACCCTAGATATATTTTTCAAGTGGGCTGACAGATTCAGCTGGGTAAAGACACAACAAGCCCAGATATTCAGGTAGTTTATTACTTACAGAGACAGCAAAGCAACTCAGTAATTGTGTCAGCTTGCCATTCCTCTTTGAGGATAACCCTGAAACCAGAGGGCCAAATGACATGTAACATACATGGTTGGGTACCCAGTTGATAGGATTCAGTTCTACACTGCGGCTAAGCAGTTGTGTAGCCTACAGGTGTACTCTTACAAGGGGTAGGTGGAAAGCCCCTTATTTCACTTGAATGAGGCTGATGAGAACATTTTCATAGTAGCCTCCCTAAGATTAGGTGAGTGAGAAATGGTCTTTTAGCAGCTCCTTACAAGACCTCCAATTGTCCCCTGTTCTGAGAGTATCATAGGATGTTCTACCAAGGGTTAGCTCTGCTGAGGTTAAGCTTTGCCTGTGTGGTCTACATGGGTTTGTGTAAGACTGTCAGGGTGCTGGCAAGAGCAGTTCCCCTGTAGTACCTAACTTCTAGAATTACTTTGAATGTTTGATGAGATAATGCATGTAAACCATTTTGTACATATTAGGAACCCAGTGATTACTACTGTTATTGCTAATGAGGACTTTTAGATGTTTAATATTTTTTTAGATCAATATACAATGTATTGCTTTCTGAGTTTGCCACATGCATAGAAGAGAAGGTATTTGTTATCTTTAAGTTATTATTTTTTGCTTATATTTCTTTTGATGTCTACATAATGATGATTATAGAAATGAAAACTATCCTAACTTTAAGAACTTTTGGAAGTATGGCAGGGAGTTGACTATGATGCAGTAGTTTCATTTTGCTCTCTATTGGCTACTCATAATTAATGTGTTGCTAGGTAAAGAGATAGCCTGAGGAAAATTTCAATGGAGAAGATTAAAATATGTTGGTATTAAACATGAACTTTAAAGTAACTATGATTAATAAGTTCAAGAAAAAGGCAAAAGGTGGAAGATTTCAAAAGAAACCTTAGTCCATAAAAAAACAGCAACCACCAAATGAAATTCTAGAACTGAAAATTATGACACAATTTAGAAGTAAAAGGATGGAAAAAGATATATTATTTAAAAGCTAATCAAAGGGAAGATAGTGTGGCTAATTTAATATCAGCAAATGTAGAGCTTAAAACAAGAAAAATTATTAAAGAGAAGCACTTCATAATGATAAGTGTCTACTCAAAGAATAAAAACCAGATAATTCTCACGTTATGTTGAATGAAAGCAGGCAGACACGAACATATACTCTATGATTCTATTTATATGAAGTTTAAGAACAGACAAAACTATTCTATGATGATTGAAGTGAGAATATTGGTTACCTCTGGTGGGTTTCAGTATCACCTGAGAAGGAATATAAGAGTTTTTTGAGGTACTTGAAGTGTCTGGTGGCTACAGTTGTAAAAAATTGTTGAGCTCCACACTTAAGATTTATGTGCTTTACTGTATGTTATATCTCGATAATTCAAAATAAAGTCACTTAAAAATAAAGTAATTGCTTGATAGGTGGTGGTTTAAAAATTATGATTATTAGTGAGCCAAAAACCAGGATTTTAGATTCAATTTAGTCAATTTTAATTACAGTGGTTCTCAGTAATGGCACTGTTGATTTTTCGAACTAGAGAAGTATTAAGTAGCACTTACCATCTTTAGCCAATGGCTAAATGCCAGTACTACTTCCCAATTATTGTGACAATGAAAGGCAGACAAAACAAAACAGTGAAACTGCTCTTCCCACATTTTTTCACATACCTCTGGGTAGAAGGTTATACTGTTCCTCTTGAGAACTGCAGGTGTGGCATTATAAGGAAGTAAGTTCTAGGACGGGAAGGGCTTGTTTGCCAATCGGTGAATATTCTGAACATTTTGAAACTGACATGCATTTATTGTGAAGCTTAGAAAGGTTCTGTAACACTGAAAATATTAAGCCCGTCTTGAGATTCTTAGGACGTTATAAGCCTTTAGTGTATGTATTATTAGTAGATATGATATGGATTAGAAAATTTTCTGCTCTGCAAACTTTGTGTATTATAAGTATCTTTGAAACTGTGAAGTATTCCACTTAGTCCCTTAAATATCTAAATGTGAATAAAGGGAAAGAAGATAAAAGGTGACTGGCTCTGGGATATCTAGGAAATTTTTTTTGGAATGATTGGGCTTAGGAAATGTACTGAGACACATAGTGGCACTATTACAGTTGATTGAAAAAATAAAAAGCTTTAATTAAAAGGGCAGTGATAATTTTGCAGTAAATATGCATTTTTTGAAATCTGTACATACTTAAAATATGTAGAAGTTTTCGTATTTTTAAAAAATTTATCTTTGTTGTTGAAAGTATTACAGGTGTCCCATTTCCCCACCCCCATTGGCCCCTCCTCCTCCCTCTCACCCCTCCCCAAGCCTTCACCCCATTATTGTCTGTGTCCATGGGTTATGCATATGCATAGAACTTCTTTGGTTAATCTCTTCCCAGCCCTCACCTCCTTCCCTTTTCCCTCTGAGATACAACAGTCTGTTGCAGGCTTCAATATCTTGGGTCTATTTTGTGTTTGGTTTTGATAAGAGAGTCCCGTAGAAAGGTATCATTTCGAGGTTGATTTGATAGCACTGCAAAATGTGCTAGTTTGAGGCTTGTATAGAGACATTGCACATTAGTCTGTTACCCTGAAATATAAAGTGAACACTATTATTTTTCCAGAGCTCAAGTAACTTCATGAATACTACAAACTTCCAGTCTCTTCGGCCTTTGCCATCTGTTCGGATATTGGTGGATAAAATTAATCTGGAACATTCTGTGCCGATGTATGCTGAGCGTTTGGTGCATACGGTCAGCAGCCTTACTCAGCCTTCTGATGACCTGCTTCATTATTGCTATGCGCACTGCTACCTTAAGGTATGGAACGTGAATTTTCTTCTTTATTGGTATCTGGTGGCTTTGGGAGAATGAAATAAATCTCTCTCTTTTTTTTTTAAGTTGTAATTTCACAGAATTAGTACCTTGTAAGATGAAATTTAAATAAGATATGACAGATACATTCATTATTCAATATAATTAAGAAGCATAAGAAATAAAAGTATACCTGTTGCAAAGATATTTCTTCAATTATTTGAGATTAATACCTTAATGTTTGTAAGATAATTATAATTTTTGAAGATTTTATGTATCATTGATGATGATATTTGTAAGCAATGTGAAAGAGCATTTAGTTTATAATGGTGCTCTAAGAGACTCATGATTTCTTTGAGGGGAACATTTATGTGAGACAATGTTTTATTAGGAGAGTTTTAACACATTTGTGTTTTAGTCACTTTCCTCTTATTGAATTCATAATAATTTCTTGATGTGGAAGGAAAACTTTTTTGATTCTTAAAATCAAGTTAAGTTATGTAAAGTTAATTATTGGAGGCTTTGTTCAGCTCCTACATATTCTTTTTTGTGTGTAAATGAATAATACATACCAGTATAAGTAATGCAAAAAGATAAATTCAAATGTTGATCAGTAATGTTTTTGCTAAGCACACACAGATGTATAGTCTAAGTAGAGATAGCATATACTTAACTAAATTCTGTTTTATGGTCTAAAGTGGGTGGGGAACCTTTTTTCTGCCAAGGGCCATTTGGCTATTTTTAACATCATTTGCGGGCCATACAAAATTATCAACTTAAAAATTAGCTGTGAAGAAACCTCCTAGATTTATTGAATTTCGAGTCCTGCCTGTGGTTGCCATGGCAGGACCAGATCAAATGATTCAACTCTCGGGCTGGTCATTCCCCACACCTGATCTAAAGGAAACTATACAAAGTTGAATTCAAGTAGAAGTACTAAACTTAACATAATATCCTCTAGGTCCATCCATGTTGTTGCAAATGGCAAGACTTCGTTTTTATGGCTGAGTAATATTCCATTGATATACAGGGGCAGGCAAAAGTAGGGTTACAGATGTGAGTATGCGAAACAGAGTTCTTGTATTATTATTTATTATTTCATTATTTGTATTACAACTGTAAACCTACTTTTGTACCACATCTTCTTTATGCTTTTGTCTATTGATGGACACTTAGGTTGCTTCCATATATTGTTTATTGTAAATGTTGCAATGAATGTAGGGATGCATATATCTTTTTGAATAAGCAAAACAGAAACAAACTCATAGATACAGGTAACAAATTGATGGCCGGTTTCTAGATGGGAGGGTGGTTGGGAGAGTGGGTGAAAAAAGTGAAAGGCATTAAGAAGTACAAATTACCAGTTATAAAAATAGTCATGGGAATGTAAAGTACCACATAGGGAATATAGTCAATAATATTGTAATAACTATGTATGGTGTCAGATGGGTACTAGTCTATTGGGGTAATTGCTTGGTAAAGCATATAAATGTCTAATCACTATGTTGTATACTTGAAACTAATATAATATTGTAAAACTATAATGAGAAAACTAATAAAAAAATAAAATAAAAAGTGAAAAAAAGAACAGGTACTAAAAATGTACTAAGTTTTATGTAAAGTGCTAAAAAACTAGTGGACTCCAAAAATAGACTCCTGACTATTGATTCATGTTTATTGTTTGATGATTTAAAGTTCTTAAATATTTGCATATTTGTAAATTTAAAAGAAACCAATTTAAAGATACTAGTTTTAGATCACCTCCAAGTGTATTTTAGATGTTACAATTTGACTGTTTTTAAACTATGTAGAGTAGAAGAACTTGTTTTCCTAGCTGTCTGTGCAACGCCCATTTTTATGAGGCTGGAGGAGGCTCCACACCCTTGATGGAGGAGCCACAGTGTCATGTTGCAGTGTGATTCTTTGGGGGTCATTATTATAATGATTTATCACTGACTTATGTCATGTGGAGAGTAGCAGAAGGTTATTTTGGAAAGTTATATATATATATATATTATATTTGTCCTTTTAAAATTAATTACCACAATTCACTGGGGCGTATGGTTTTCTAAAATATTGGTACAACTTGAATATCAGATTATAATGTTAAGAATACTTGCTTTGTTTTGTTGAAACAGGTCTAATTTTAGGCAGTTCATTAATCTTTTCAAGGTATTCTACTTATATAGGTTTCATTAATTTGGTAAATATTAAGTTCTTTCTATATTGCAGAATTCAGCATTAAAAATGAATAAGGCATGCCCTGTCCTCAGAGAAAATGATCATCAAAGACATTGGTCACCAATATGGTTATCATCCACACTAACATAAAAGTTATGGGAATAGTGCTTTACTGCTATTGTTCATATGTTAAAATACCAGTTAAGTTTCCAGGATAATGTAAAAGTTAGTTATAATGCAGCCCAGGTAAAGTTATGTTTTGGGAAATGGTCTTTTGCTGCACATGCTGTCTAGTTGTCTTCTGTATTTGGTTAGTTTCATTGCCGTTATGATGGATAAGTTAAATGCGGCAGGAAGCTAGGTGTCGGTAGAGTGGGAATAGTGTAATATATGTAGAAAAACTTTTCATTAGTATTAAGAATATCGAATACTTTTAAAAAGCCTTGAGTCTTGAATATTTCATTGCATTTTTGATGCTTCCTCAATGGTCTAGTACATTTTTAAAATTTCAGGGTTTGATGGAGTTAGTTTATATGACTAGTTGGAACTGACTCAAAGTACTGCTTTGTTATACAGTTTATTAGCAATTCATGTTACTTGGGATGATTACTACATATAACCTTTGAGGAAGTTTTCAAAGCTTAATTTTCACTATTATAGTGTTAAAATAGTGTTAAAATAAGAATTTTCACAAAGTTAATGCAAGCACTGCCACTGCCTACCATTCCAGAACTTTACTTGAAAAAGAAACCCTCTATCCATTAGTGTTCATTCCCCATTTACTATTGTCTTCTTGCTGTTAATCTACTTTTTGTCTCTATGTATTGGCCTATACTGGACATTTCATGTAAGTGGAATCATATAAGGTCTTTTGTGACTTTTTTTCACTTAGCATAATGTTTTCAAGGTTCATCACATTGTACCATGTATCAGTACATTATTCTTTTTTTATAGCTGAATAATAATATTACATTGTATGTATGTATATTTCCTTCAGCTAAAATTTCTATTAGTATTTACACTTACTTTTTTATATAGTCTTAACTGCTTTAGACTGTTAGTTGCCATGTTCAATATTTTTATTCCATTTCTGAATATATGAATTATCCTTGGTGAAAGCAGCCTAATTCATACTGTGCTGATTTTCCTTTTTCTAGATGAAGTATTTGTAATCTTGGTCAAAGGTTGTTGACAAGTTACTAGGTTATGTGGGCATTGTAAGTCTATGCATCTTATTGGTGTAATTTAAAGGAGAGTTGAAAATTGGTTATATTGAAATAATTACTTTTTATGTGGTAGATAGGCCCTCTTTCATTATAATTTATACTTGTTTGAATGTTCTTTTAGAAGCATCTCTGGACAACATGTAAACTTATTAGTAAAAGCTTCAAAAAACTTAAAAGAATAGTATGTAGTTTCTCGCAGTTCTACAAGTAGCCAGCAGGGGATCTCCTCTACACCCAGTTTCCATCTGAGCACAGTTAATGATAGTGTGTCTGTGATTATACTGTTGGAGCATTTTATAGAAAATGAGAAAGTGGCTTGAGAGAGTTCTTAGCTGGATATAGATAATCTAATGTGATGAAATATTATCCTTAGGCACACTCTAGAAATATTTGGAGGTTGAGCATTTTTTACTAATCATGTTTTGTAATTAGTGGTCTTAATAATTATAAATTTCATAATTCTTTAAATAATGTGCCTTTCAGAAGAAGTTGAAATGCTGAAATTGCACAGTGCCCAGAATTTCTTTGTAGACAGTGGTGCTCAGAATAAGTCTTCAAGGGAAATAACTTCATTTTTAAAGTTGATCATTTAAGTGCTAGAAACATGTTTTTTTCTTCTTCTCAATTCTGTATTTTTTCCACTTAATAGCAGGGCTTAGAGGAATTACTAGATATATCACTCTCATTTTCCTTGATAATAAATTAAATAGGTAGGTCCTTTGAAATGCAGGTTTCTCTGACAGTATATAATTCTAACTAATGTCTTATTTCCATAAAATTATTTTGTTCCTTGAAAACTCACTTTAGAGGAAAGGATTTGATATTGTAAGTTTGATGAAGGATAAGGGCATAATAGCTTTTTGAAACCATTTGGAAGTAGCTTAATACTTTCTAAGAAATTGATCACTGGTTTATGTTCATTACATGAAAGTATTTTATTTTGAAAATTAGTTATTAAGAATTTTTAAACCTGTTTTACTATAGAACCTAGCATTTATTGTTAATCCTAGAGATAGGAAAGTTCATGCTTTTTATAAACCCAAGAACTAAAAAATAATAATGAGAAATAAATGTTGGGGTTAAGCTGCTTTTACCTGTTGTTGGAAAAGAGTAACTCTTTGTTTTGTATCCCTGTGTGTGTCAGTATTTCCTATTTGAGATGTTTATCTTTTACCTGATTGGAAATAATTGGAGCAGAAATATCATATTTAGTTCTCTGCAATGTTTCCTGTAAAATGTGATGTTATATTGATTTTTCCCACTAAGGCAAATATAGTGTTTAGAAATTTTAGGGAATGCTTATAAAATTTTTGAGTGTGATCTGCTCCTTTTAAATATAAACATAAGAAGAATGATTTATGTTCCAAATTTCCTGGGTGAAAAATCTCAGCCCAACAATTATTTTCGATTGTTGAAGGCAAAATGCATTATTAAGATTTTGATGTAGTTCATCTTCTTTTAGGCACAAAATGATATTGATAGTAATTTGTTACTGTTAATATCTACAATGTGCACAATGTAGTCAGTTGTTTATATTAATAGAAAATATGTGCATTTTAGCAGATAATAAAACACTAAATGAGAATTATATGTAGAAGTAAAATGTCAGACTTAAAATTAGTCAAAAAAGAAAAGGGATATGAAAGAAATAACTGTATATTTAAATTTCTTAATTCTGACTTAGTTAATGTTAAATTGAATGAAAGAAAATGTTGATGTTTGGGAAGTGGAAAAAGACATTGGAACATATTTAGTGTGCAGCTGTTGTAGAGCAAATTGAAACTGACGTATTTCATCCTGTGCTTATTAAAACTTTGTCTCTGTGAACATTTGGATCTTTTCTTTTTGTTTTCAGATATTTGGTTTCCAGGCAGGACTGACGTCTTTGGATTGTAGGGGATCTTACTGCCTACCTGTACCAATTGTCCCCTCTTTCAGCACTGCTCTCTATGGTAAACTTCTGAAACTACCCACATGCTGGTAAGTATTATGTTAAAATGTGGTTTATGGTAATTTTAATTTACTACCTTAGGAGGGGGAAAAACAGTTGAATCTGTTTTATGTCAGTGTGTTGATTTTATGCAAAAACCTTAGAAGAATATCTGAAGTTAAACTTTTACTGAGACACTAACAGTCTCTTTAGTATCTTAAGTGTATTAGGTTATAATATCTTTTGTGGTAGTGCTAACTGTTGTTGGGGTTATAACTTAATCCATGTTGGAGCTGTAGTAAAATGTAGCTGCTTCATAATAGGAACTGCAAGAGCAAATACTCTTTTTTTCCTCTTTGAGAGGATACAGACAGAGATTAAAGAAAAAGTTGCATATTAATATTAAGGCCAAAGTATTTATCACAATAACAATTTTATGTGTATTCATAGCCACTGAGAAAAGTATACCCATTGCATACATTTAAAATATTTGACATATATATGTGTAATCACTGCATTTGGAAGAAATTGACTTTAGCCCTTATCATCATTTAGCATCGAGGTCACATTTCCCTAAATTCAAAGAGACTTACAAAAAGAAAGCCAATAGTTACTAATCATAACCTTTTTTTTTTTTTTTTACTTGAAAGCAGAACTTTATATTAAAGAAATAATTGTCTAAATATATGAAATAAGGTTTAAATATATGAAATTATATTCTAGTGAAATATTTCTACATTTTAAAATTGAGATTATTTCGATTATTTGGAATATATCTTTGCTTTCTCATCCTAACTAGTAAGCTTATTTTTACAGGATGATTTTCAGATAGTTATTTTGAAAAGCAACATAACTATCAGAAAGTAGATATTTTTTCTACCTAAAATACTTTATTTGCTGATAATGTTTCTCAATAATATATAACTTTTAGAATGAAATTTGTAAAGTAAATGTTCATGTTTTCAAAAGAATTTACTATTGATCCAGAAATTTAAAAATACAGAAATTGCAGTTAAGTTTTGGAACCAGTTCTTCTGTTAAATGAAAGCATTATTAAATGATTATTCTTACTTTCACTTGATAAATTTAGATTTTGTGCTTAGTCATTCATATTCCTCATACATTATTTATTATGTTGTTTAGAGGTACACTTTTAAACTTTTTGTGTATACATAGCATGTTGCATTTGAGTCAGGCTTTTATATTCTGATTTATTAAGAAATACTGTGTGATATGTCCCAGTTGATATGTTGCTATAACTTCAATAGATATTTGTGAATATTGTTTTCTCAGTTATGTGATTTATTATTCATAACACTGAAATTTTATTAGAAACACAGTGCAGTTTACTATAGAAAATGCTTAACGTTTTAAAATAAAAAGCCAAAATTTCCAAAATGCATTATAGCCTTTATATGAAAAATATTGAATATTTAAGTAGGCAAGATTTATTTTAAGGATGTATAGGCCTTACTATAAATATTGTCGATGTGATTTAAAATACGTCTGCTGACATCTAAAAGAAAATATTCCAATTTAATACTAAAAGCATGAGCTCACAGAGTGCAAATATTTATTTGGATATGATTTGCCTTTTTTGTAGTTAAGACCACTTCTCATTATTTCAGTGATATTTTTGATATGCTTTAGAGAAGTATATTGCTTTGAAATAATTTCTTTGAATTTTTTTCCTTAATAAATAGAAATTAAACTATAAGTAATCTACTGTTGGCAACTCTAAGTTGAAAGTAATAAACACAGATCTTAATAAATTGAGATATATCTTAGTTAAGTGAAGTGAATAAAATACCAGACAAAATACATCAAGTAGTGCTTGAATTAAATCAAAATCATATGAGAACTAAGAGTTTTATTTAACTCATGCAACGAGTGAGGAATTTTTTAATAAGATACCTCGGTTATGTCATTAAATGTCAACTCTGTTCCCATTCATGGTCTCTTCCTTCCTCAAATTATACACCCTGCTTTCATTTGGATTTTTAAAATTCACATTTCAGTTTCTGAAAATACATATATGATGCTGTGTATATATTTCATTCAACAATGAGAGGAGCATATTTACCACAGGCCACAGCTTTTGAAATAAGGACTTTTTATAGCACATTGAAAAATTTTAGTTGATGTGTTAGAGTTAGCCTTGTAAATCAGCAAAATAGTCTATACTTTTTCTTTAAAAATATTTTTAATTTCAGTGTTTAATGGTGTATGAAGTTTCAGGCTAATTACCATTTACTTTAATTAGGTTTGCTAATAAAGATGTGATTTATTTTTCTCTCATTTAAATGTTTCTATTTTAGCCTCAGTGAGCAAGCTATTAGTAAACTCCAGTTTCTTAGAATTTATTTTTTTCAAAATATTTTGTCTTTCATTCTGTATTCCATAATTTCCAAACATAAGAATAAACTTTTAACATAATTCTTTTCCTTATTGTTTTACATCAGGTTAACATTTATTTTTTTTTAATCCCTTAGAATAGATTGAAATATGTAGGATATGGTGGGAAAGACACAGTGATCAATGATATTTTTTGAGAGAAATATTGAGCGATTAATTTTAATTTTAATTTACATCTTTAAAAAAAGACTTTCTCTGTGAATTTGACTGCTCCAGGTACCTTATGCAAGTGGAATCATTCAGTATTTTTCCTTTTGTGTTTGGCTTATTTCACTTAGCATGAAGCGTTCAAGACTTACCCTGCTGTAGCATATACTAGAACCCCCCCTCCTCTGTCCCTCCCTTCCTCTAATAGGTGTTAATTAGGGAGGCAGGGACTGAGGGAGGGAGGCCTTTCCTCTCCTCCCTTCTCCCCTCCCCTCCATGTTCTTTCCTTTTCTTCCTTATTTTATTCTTTTTAAGTTTGAATAATATTCCATTGTATGTTTATAACACATTTTGTTTATCCATTCATTTCTTATGAATATTTGGGTGGTTTCACCTTTTAGTACTGTGAAAAATGCTGCTATGAACATGGGTGTACAAATATTTGTTTGAGGCCCTGCTTTCAGTTCTTTGGTTATATACCTAGCAGTGCAATTGCTAATTCATATGGTAATTGTATGTTTAATTTTTTGAGACTGTCATTCTGTTTTCCATAGAAGGCTCCATCATTTTATATTTCCACCAGCAATGCGCAAGTGTTCCAATTTCTCTACATCCTTACCAACACTTGTTAACTTTCAGTTTTTTTATAATAGCCATCCTAATGAATATGAAATGGTACCTCACTGTGGTTTTGATTCGCATTTCTCTAATGATTACTAATGTTGAGTATCTCTTCAAGTGCTTAATGGCCATTTATATATCTCCTTTTGAGAAATATATATTCAAGTCCTTTGCCCTGTTTTAAATTGTATTGTTTTAGTTGAGTTGTTGGTGTTTCTTAGATGGTCTGTGTATTAACCCCCTTTTTATATTTGTGATTTGGAAGTTTTTCCTCCAGTTCTTTGGGACCCTGGCCTTTTTAATGTTAAGTCTTTCTTAACCTAACTCCA
Source organism: Miniopterus natalensis (assembly GCF_054644295.1). Lineage (NCBI taxonomy): Eukaryota > Metazoa > Chordata > Mammalia > Chiroptera > Miniopteridae > Miniopterus > Miniopterus natalensis. Next base: position 5,663,512 of record NC_142096.1, read on the forward strand.
GAGCCAGAAACTGAGTATACTTCTTTCTCATTGTTTGCTTTTTGTTTGAAATAGCTATCCTTTACATCGGGCACAGTGTTTCTTAAAAATTTGTATAGTTTGAGCAAGTGAAAACTTGTGCATATTAGGAATAGTTCTACTTATTTTTGTAAGTAGGAGAAAGAGTTGAGTTTGTTAGAATTCTTTGGGTTGTTTACAGTTTTTTTTATATGTTTTTATTGATTTCAGAGAGAGGAAGGGATAGGGAGAGATAGAAACATCAATGATGAGTCATTGATCGGCTCCCTCCTTCACACCCCCGACTGGGGATGGAGCCTGCAACCCGGGCATGTGCCCTGATTGGGAATCGAACCACAGTTGCCTGGATCCTAGGTTGATGCTCAACTGCTGAGCTATGCCTGCTGGGCTGTTGTTTACAATTTTATCTTCATAGTAGTTTTTGCTCTTACAGTTTACACACGGGGGTAAGGTCTGGCCCTGCCAAGGCAACCGCAGGCAGGGCCAGACCTCAAAATTCAATAAATTTAGGAGCTTTTTTCATAGCTAATTTTTAAGTTGATAATTTTGTATGGCCCTCGAATGATGTTATAAATATTCAAATGGCCCTTGGCAGGAAAAAGATTCCCCATGACAGGGATGGCTGACTTTTAACAGATTGTTTTTCTGTAGGAAGATTTTATAACTTTCTACACCAGGGAGATCTTTTCCTGTTTAATTTTCTTCTCATTTTAAACATGTTCTAAAGATACATACCTGTTGCACTCTTCAAAAGATGGAGTGCTTGACAGTCTTTAGATTATAGAGCAGTTCATTACTGCCAACTAAAACAAAATTAAAGCTAATGAACAACCAATTAAATAAACAAATGACCATTTATTTGGTTTCTTCTTTGCTGAATAGGCTTCAGGAGGACATACGAGGTTTTAGAAACAGTAGGAAGATTGGGGTCTTAGTACCTATTTTTAACATGATTCGTAAACACCTCATGGTTCCCATACATCTGGGCATGTGTACACACGCACACACACACACACACACACACACACACACACACACACACACGTGTTTTGAAATCCATAAACATGTTGGCTTCTTCACCTTTTTACTATTTGTAATAGTGTTTATTAATTTTGGAAAACATGAGTTTTTTTTAAAAGTGGTAATACTAAAGGAATCCAAAATGATTTTTTGAGCATTAGTCATTAAAAATACTACCATAGGGTTAGTGCTCATTGCTATTCAGTTTGAAATCTAAGAGAATAATGAACTATAGTTCTTTGGTGTATTAAGTGGTAAGTCATTTCAGCCAAGGCACTTATTTTGATTACAAGATTATTTCTGTCATGATAGATGTTAACATTATTTTAACAGTATGAATGAAATAATATATTTTAACAAATCAAGCAGATACGAACACAGTTCTGTGTATGATCACAGAGCTAGATATTTCAGAATAGACTGGGATTTGTATCTTAGTCTCTGAAAAGTTGAGTGTTGTTTGCTTTTTAGCTCTGTCAAATCCCTTTGAAACTGACATACATTGCTGGTGTAGGTTTCTATTTCACAGATAGATGAATCAAAGTATGATTCATTCATAAAGATTCAAACTCATTAAAATGTGTGAAGGACTTCTGAAATTGTGATCTTATTTCAGTCAAATAGATCTGTAGTACTTAAATATTTATATGTCTTTTAAATAAGTTTAGGGTAGTTGAGAGTGAGAAATACAGCAATCATCATTTGTCTTTGGCTTAATTCATATATTCATTTTGTGTCTGAATTTGAATTTCCTTTAAAAAAATGCTCCTTTTGCCCATCTAAAGTTTCATATTGGACACTTAAGAATGTGCTATCTTGTGAGACCTGAAGGGTGGGGTGTTAAGTACAGATTTTACTGCCTTAAAAGAAACAAAATATGCATGCTTGCTTTATTTTATGTCATTAGCTTACACATTAGAGTGGTTAAGCATGATCACAATGAAAATACTTCATTTTGATCAATTTCTTCATTATATCATGTTGTCAGATTTGATTCAGAAAGTTCTTAGTGTAAACTCTTCTCATACTAGCTTTCTCTTTTGATTTGGGTAATGTGTTGAAATATTTTTTTCTGCTTTTGTATTGTAATAACTCCCTTTGTAGCAAATTAGCTCAGTTTAAACCACACTTCTTAAAGTAAATGGTTGGTTTAGTCTTATTAGTACTAAAGTGTGATCATTTTATTTGAGCTCTAATCTCATGTCAGGCGTAAAACAGTGGAGCACATGCCAGGTGGCTCTGTGCGTGATGTAACAGCCTTCCACCCTATGGAATTCTGTGTTGTGTGTGACTTGGGGCACACTTGCCCTGTCTCGTTACTGAAACCATCTTTCCACTATTAACCAAGCATTTCCTTGCATACTTGTTAGAACCCTTCTTTTTTTTGCTCACACTTTCTGTTTTTGTCTTCTGCTTACTTTTCCTACTGACTACTAACTTTTTAACAGGACTGAATCTTCTTTTGTATCTTTATGGGGATGATTAAAGCAGGGAAAGACAACCAGGATAGACAGCAAGCATATTTTCTTTAATTTTGTGAACAACATTCCCCAGTTTTATTTTTTTCAAGCTCTAGTGAGCTTTTCCACTATATTTGTCTGCCTTTTTGCACACTTGAGATTGTTATTTGTTCATTCATTCAGATATATTCCGTAGATATGCGATGAATGCCTGTTAAGTGCCAAACACTTTGCAGGGCCCTGCCTGGAGATGCCCCAGGAAACAACACAGGCAAGATACCTGATCTCACTGCAGTGGAAGTTAGGAAAAGGGTGTATAAGGAGAGAAAACTGCTCTAAGAGGCAGTGTATATTGTCTTTTAAAATCTAATTATAAAATTATCCTTTTAGCTGGTCTTCGGTCTTGGAAGATGTTTACATATTTTTTTATTATATAATATTTTTGAGTTATCAATATTTTTCTATTTAATTTTTAAAAGTTATTTTTATTTGAAGTGAAAACCGTCTAATTAGTAGTGGAGCAGACAGTGATAGGAATTGAAAGATAGGTTCCTACAGATAAATGAAAACTCATTGAATAAATAAATTATATATATTATTGTTTTATTTTGCAGTTTTTAAAAAAAATTATCCTCACCCGAGGAGTGAGGATATTTTTTCCATTACTCTTCAGAGAGAGTGAAAGGGAAGGATGGGGGGGAGAGAGACACACACATTGACGGGTTGCCTCCCGCGTGTGTCCTGACTGGGGGCAGAGAGGGACTACCCACAATCCAGGTTATGTGCCCTTGACTGGGAATCAAACCCAAAACCCTTTGGTGTGCAGGCCAACGCTCTGACCAATGAGCCACACCTGCCAGGGCTAGAGAGGTGTTTTTAATCGCCAGCTGACTTACATGTCTACAAGCCAGGTTTTTGTTTTTTTTTTAAACATATTTTTATTGATTTCAGAGAGAGGAAAGGAGAGGGAGAGAGAGAGATAGAAACATCAATGATGAGAGAGTCATTGATTGAGCCCGCAACCCGAGCATGTGCCCTGACTGGGAATCGGACCTGAATCGCCTGGATCTTAGGTCGATGCTCAACCGCTGAGTCACGCCTGGCCGGGCTGGTTTGTTTTTAGAAGGTAGTTCTAATTATGTCCTTCCCCTGCCTAAAATACTTTGCTTCTCAGAGGTTTTACTGTAAAAATTAAAATCTTTAAAACATTCTGTGATGCTCTCCAAATCTGGCCCCTTTTTGGCTGTCTAGATTCATCTGATTATTTTTCCTCCCCATCCTCTCCCACCTTAAAAAAATTTTTTTTATTCTCATATGAGGATATGTCTTTTTATTGATTCTAGAGAGAGAGGAAGGGCGGGGGAGAGAGAGAAACATTGATGTGAGAGAGAAACATTGATTGGTTGACACCTGTATGTGCCCGGACAGGATGGAACCTGCAGCCTTTAGGTGTACGGGATGACACTCCAACCAACTGAGCCACCTGGCCAGGGCCTCTCCCACCTTTTTGCTCTTTTTCAGTTTGTTTTCTTTCAACCTAGTCTTTCACCATATTGTTTCACTAGTCCTAGCCTAAATAGTCTTTATTCACCCCTCACATATTGGCCCAATTGTTATTTTCTCTGATTAAATCACATCCTTCTAATAAGTGTGGGATATTGTTCCTGTTTTTCACTGTACTTTTCATAGAAATAATTTTAGTCTAGTTGATTATTTAATAACATTCCTAATTTTTAAAAAGAAACTTAAGTTCCATAAGGACCATCTCTTTTTTCTGTGGAGGACATTTTAAAACTTTGAATGTATGGTAGGCACAAGAGAATATTTTTTGACATACAGCTGGTCATTTTTTCCGAGTGATTCTAGTATTATTTTGTTGTCTGATTGATTTAGATTGTATGCTTTTTTGACAGCCAAGTCTGTTTCCTTTTTATTTATGTAACTCATGTAAAATATGCTCTGGGCCAAAGGAAAAACCAATGACTTTAATGAATGACTGAAATGGAACTAAAATTATAGCGATTTTCCTAATCAGAATTTTCAAGGTTCTATTTGAATGTTACTAATCGTATATATAAAATATATTGCATAAATATACTTTATTTCTCTCTTTTTCCCCGAGAAGTTAAACATTTTTATTTCAGTAGATGAATAACTTGTTTAGCAGGTGATGAGACTAATGAAGATACAGCATTTGCTTCTTTTGTATTTTGTTTGTTTGTTACCACCCATACTTGGAGTGGAGGCTTTAGTCATATACACATACATATCCATTAAAATTATACCTGTATCTCTGAATGCGTAAAATCAATAGACAGAGGACTGTGGGTGTATATGCTAAACTCTTAAAAAGTGGTTACCTGTGGGGAGTGGAGTGGGGTCAGAAGGAGAAAAGTAGAGCTGATTTTTTTTTTTTCATATATCTTTATTGAGTTCAGAGAGAGGGAGGAAAAGGGAGAGAAAGAGATCAACATCAATGATGAGAGAGTCATTGATCGGCTGCCTCCTGCACGCCCCCAACTGGGGATCGAGCCTGCAACCTGAGCATGTGCCATAACCGGAAATTGAACTGTGATCTCCTGGATCCTAGGTTGATACTCAACCGCTGAGCCATGCCCGGCTGGGCAAGTAGAGCTGATTCAACCGTTTCTTGTACTTATCATTTAATTAAAAACTTTTTTCATTTAAGTATTGATGTTTAAATTAAAGAGTCATTGTATACAGAACTAAATATAAATTTCTTAGCTGTTAAAACTGCTTTCATTTCTAAGTTGAGTTAGTGAAGTTTTGTACTCATTTTATTTTGGAAAAAGTGATCTAATCTTATTTTACTGTACAGGATATGAGTAATAACAAAAATACATTTTTGGAACCAATTTGTAAGGTTCAAACTTTGCATTTGGGGATTCTATATAAATCTTTAGATCCAGCTGTTGCTGAGGCTATTCTTTCAATTGCTATGAGGTGTGTTGATTTTAAAAGAATGGATGGCTGTTCTTCAGGTTTATTTAGGGCAAAAATTTTATGGTATTCCTATGAACGTGAATGGATTGTATAAGTTAATTCCTTTACATCGAGTAGTAAGAACCACTTCCACATTTTTATTTAAAAATTTGAAGAAAGAATTTTCTTTATAGAAATGCTATATTGGTCCAGAAATTTCACCAGCTTTGTATTATAATGTCAGCAGATGGTACAAGTAGAATCTTTTAAAATATTTGTTAATTAGGGCATATTAATTTTTAGTCTTTGCTACTACACGATCAAGACCTGCATGTTTCTATTTCCTTAAATTTATCCTGGAGTTTGTCCAAGTTTAGTTTTAATGAGTTGTTTATCCCACTAGTTACATTAGGATTTATTTTCCCCTAGAGAGTAATGTTTACATTGATAGTTTTTAAACCTATTCTGTAAAATGAACATGTGTTCAGACTAGGACTTAGGGATATGTGAAGTAGCCATTTGTTAAATAAATTATTTTCACCAACTTAACTGTTAAAATGTAGGTTTAGTGATATTAAAAAAAAGGTAAACTCAGAAGTTTTTAGATACCTTTTGTATAAATTTTATTGAGCTGTTTTATTTTAAACAAAGTTTAAATTGCGGTGGCATAACTCACAAGGAAAATTATACTTTTATTGTGCATTTTCATTGACATTTTAATGAGCCCCCCCCCAAAGCTTTAAAAAAGCTGTAAAAGCTATCGATTTGTTTAAAAACCTCTGAAGCAAATATGGTATAATATTATGGTTTAATCAATTGGGTTTATGAAGTGGATACATTTGTGTTCATTTCCTATATTTGTTAGCCTGTTAGAAATATTTCACAATTGACAAAAGCAAAAGAGAAAAAAATCCTCTTCATTGATACTGTTATACAAACAGCAGGTACATTATATAAATTACCATCTATTGCCAAATAATTTTAAAATAGTTTATTTTAGTTCCAATGCTACTGGAGTGCTTAACAGACATATAATAAAATGTACTTTTATTTGTAGTTGGTTACAGCTGGAAAATAAAACAAATCACAAAAACATGTCCTATGTGTATGATATAACTTACTTGTTTATTATTGAATTCTGGCTTTTGTACAAAGTGAATTATTTCCTTTGATGTTGAATTAAGTTGAATCTGAAGGAGGGAATTGCCCCCTACCCTTGGGCATTATTAAAATGTAGAATAAATTAATCTTTTAAAATTTGCATATGTTTAAGTTTTTATTTAAGTCTATGTTATCCATTTGGGAACTATTTTATGTGACATATGATGGCTTGAAAGTTAGAGTACCATATACAGTAGCTGAATTTGTTATGAAATAGTAAAGCCCCACTTGTAAAAAGAATCCCAACTCTAATTTTGCCTTATAAATAAATATTGCTGTGGTTATAAGAACATAGCTCTTGCTACACCATAGGACTTCTCAAATACCACAGTGTATCTGGCTGAAGACAGAGTAGCTAGATTAACTGTACATTTTTATGTTGTAGGTGTTCCAAATATCTGTTTTCTTTACTAAAATATAACACATGCATTTTTTCCCTCAACCACCTCAGAGTGTCTCACAGGAGCCCTTACATAACATTGTTTTAGCACTTATTATGTTTAACTTATAATTCGTTTGCCTCACACTGGACTCTGAATTCTTTGAGTATAAAGACACTGCCCTTTTCTTCAGATGCTGGCAAAGAACTTGTATCTTTTAAGCTTTAAATATTAAATGGAATTGATTTTCACTACAATCATCTGTGGTAGATTTGGCAGGAGTTATTTTACTTGTTTTTTAAAGAGGAAAGCAAAGCTCAGAAAGGTTATGTAATTTTTTCCACCTAAAAACATAAAACAAATAAGTGTTTTAGCCAGAATTGGAACTCAGATTTTAAAAACTTCATGTCTTACATCCAGTACCTTAAATGAAAAACTTTGAAAGTAAGGTTAAAGATTTAAAAATATAAATAAATTCCAGAAATAGAACTTTACAGTCAGACTTGATAGCATCTCAGAGGAATGGCTGGGTATTTGATACCTTAATTTATCTTTTAGTGTCTTATTTTCCTTATCTTAAAAATGAAGATAATGGTAACACCTCTCTCAAAGAGTACTCGGGCAGGATTCAATGAGGTAATCAATAGAAGACATTGAGAACAATGTTTATCTGCTAGAAAATTCTCTTTAAGCGTTAAATATTATTATTTCACTGGTTTTTTTGATGATGATGATGATGATTGACTTTATTGAAAAGTATAATTGCATGAGCAGAATTTATGTGTGTGAATTGAGTTTGTATTTTTATTTTTTATTAGTGTAAGATCTTCTGAAATAGTGAAATTTGTTTAAAGTTAGTAGAATTGTGTATCCTCTTGATAATTATATTTTAAAATATTTCTAATATATACTTTTCTTTCCTGGCAACTTAATTCATTTTGTATGTGGTTGTTTGTAAATGCTATTTACTGTGTTGCCATTCTTTCTGTTCTCTTATGCAGGACCAAAAGATCTCAGATTGCTGTAACTGAAGGTATATTTGAACTTCCGAATCTGACAATTCAAGCTACAAGAGCACAGACACTTTTGCTGCAAGCAATATATCAAAGTTGGTCTCATATTGGAAACATCAGCTCTTCAGCAGTGAATGAAGCTTTGATGAATGAAGTTTTCCAAACTGTAGGTAAGAACACAGTCCTTTTGACAAGTATATGGGGAATTCTGATTAGTGGTGACTAATGTTTTATCATCCAGATCCATATGTGTAATAGGCTCAGCTTAAATTGTGCAGTGTAGTTAGCTATTTAGTTGTGTTCCCTGCCACCAGTTTCTGGATATATTTTATATTTGCAAAAGATTTTTTTTTTACCAACTCCTCCTACAGTTGATTCTTTGGCTTTACATGGATAACTTTTGAGGGGATCAATATGTGTGTTTGAAATGATAACCAAATCTAATATAAATACATGTTTGATTATGCTGATAGAGTAGAATAAAATACTTGATCATAATACTTTAAGAGTTGGTAAGCAAATTATCCTTTTTGTGTGCAACATGATGTTTTGAGATGCATAATGAAATAATTACTAGTGAAGCTAATTAACATGTATGTCTCCTCACATAGTTACAATTTTTTTCCTGTGGTGAGAGTACTTGAAATCTACTCTTAGCAAAGGGAGTATTTAGTACAGTATTGCTGACTGTAGTCATTGTGCCACACATTAGATTTTAGAGCTCATTCATCCTATATAACTGCAGCTTTGTACCCTTTGACCAGCATCTCTCATTGCCCCCTCCACCTTGGCTCTGGTAACCACTGTTCTATGTAATTCACTTTTTTAAGATTCCACATGTAACAGAGATCACATAAGCATTAATCTTAATACCAAAAGGTGGAAACAACACAAATGTCTATAACTGATGAATGTACAGTGGAATATTATTCAGACATAAAAAGGAATAAAGTACTGATAAGTGCTACAGTGTGGAGAACCTTGAAAACAGTATGCTAAGAGGTAGAAGCCAGATGTAAAAGTCACATATTATGATTCCACTTATATGAAATGCTTATAATAGACAAATCTATAGAGACAGGAAGTAGATTAATGGCTGCTGGAGTGTGGGGAGGAGGAGGAATGCTAGTGGCTGCTAATGGGCATGAGTTTGAGGGTAATGAAAATGTTCTGGAATTAGATGGTGCTGATGTTTTTATGCTTGTGAATATGCTCAATTCCACTTAATTGTACACTTTAAAAGGGGTAAATTTTTTGTTACACAAATTTTATCTCATTCCAAAAAATTTTTTGAACTGATGAATATTTAAGCAGACTAGCTTATGTGTTAATGTCTGAATGTTTGTTTCCACCAAAATTCGTCTGTTGAAACTCTAAGGCCCAGTGTAATGGTGTTAGGAAGTGGGGTCTTTGTATATAAGAGTTTGAAAAGAATCAGACAGGATTAAATAGAATGCATGTAATGTAAGATAAACTTGTGTTATGTTTATTATACTTATATACATGAAAGTTGTACTTTATTAGTAAATGCAATTATTGCTCTAATTTTTTTTTTTTTTTTTTTGGTAAGAGGTATTAAAATTCTGTGTAATTGCTTCTTAAAATTTGGGTTTTAGAAACTGAGAGGATATGAGTGTGAGAAATGCTTGAATAACAAAAAGGAGAAAACCTCATATCTTTCCAAAGACAGAACTAAAATAATTTGATAATAAGCAATTAATGATATGCTTTTCAAATTTTAAAATTCCTTAGCAAGAAAATGTAGTATAGACATATCTCATTTTATTGCGCTTTACTTTATTGCAATCCAGAGATACTGTGTTTTTACTTTTTGAAGGTTTGTGGCAACTCTGTCCAGCAAGTCTGTCAGTGCCATTTTTCTAACAGCATTTGCTCACTTCATGTCTCTGTGTCACATTTTGGTAATTCTTGCAATATTTCAAACTTTTTCATTATTATTATATTTGTTATGGTGATCTGTGATCAGTGATCTTTGGTGTTACTATTGTAATTCTTTTGGGGCACTATGAACCACACCTGTATAAGAGGGCAAGCTTAATAAGTGTGTGTGTTCTGACTGTTGGACTGATCAGCCGTTCTCCTGTCTCCCTCCCTCTGCTCTCTGTTCCCTGAGATACAACAATATTGAAATTAGGCAGTTAATAACCCTACAGTGGCCTCTAAGTGTCTAAGTGAAAGGAAGAGTTGCATGCCTCTCACTTTAAATCAAAAGCTTGATATGATTAAGTTTAGTGAGGAAGGCATGTAAAAAGCCTGGGCCAAAAGCTAGGCTTCTTGCTCCAAACAGCCAAGTTGTGAATGCAAAGGAAAAGTTCTTGGAGGAGATTAAAAGTGCTACTCCAGTGAACACACAAATGATAAAAAAGTAAAGCAGCTAATTGCTGATATGGAGACAGTTTTAGTGGTCTGCGCAGATAAAACCAGCACAATATTCCCTTAAGCTAAAGCTGAATCTAGAGCAAGGCCCCCTCTCCAATTTTATGACAGCTGAAAGAGAGAGATAAGGAAGCTGCAGAAGAAAAATAGAAGTTGGTTGATGAGGCCATCTCCATAAAATATAAAAGTGCAAGGTAAAGCAACAAGTGCTGATGTAAGCTGCAGCAAGTTATCCAGAAGATCTAGCTAAGATAATTAATGAAGATGGCTACACTAAACAACAGATTTTCAATGTAGATAAAATAGCCTTCTATTGGAAGAAGATGCCATCTAGGACTTTGAAAGCCGGAGAGGAGAAGTCAGTGCCTGGCTTCAAAGAACAGGTAGACTCTCTTGTTAGGGACTAATGCAGCTGATTAAGTTGAAGCCATTGCTCATTTAACATTCTGAAAATTCAGGGCCCTTAAGAATTACACTTCATCTACTCTGCCTATGCTCTCTAAATGGAACAACAAAGCCTGGATGATAGCACATCTGTTTACAACATGGTTTACTGAATATTTTAAGCCCACTGTTGAGACCTCCTGCTCAGGAAAAAGATTCCTTTCAAAATATTACTGCTCATTGACAATGCATTTGGTCACCCAAGAGCTCTGATGGAGATGTACAACGAGAATGATGTGTTCATGCCTGCCAGCATAACACCCATTTTTCAGTTTGTGGGTCAAGGAGTAATTTCAACTTTCAATTCTTATTATTTAACAAATACATTTTGTAAGGCTATAACTGCTATCGATAGTGATTCCTCTGGTAGATCTGGACAAAGTAAATTGAAAACTTACTGGAAAGGATTTACTATTCTAGATGCCATTAAGTACATTTGTGGTTCATGGGAAGACGTCAAAATAACAGCATTAACAGAAGTGTGGATGAAGTTGATTCCACCCTTCATGGATGACTTTCAGGGCTTAAAAACTTTGGTGGAGGAAGTAACTGCAGATGTGGTGGAAATAGCAAGAGAACTAGAATTATAATGACTGAATTGCTGCAATCTCATGATCAAACTTTAACAGATGAGGAATTGCTTCTTAATAATGCACAAAGAAAGCGGTTTCTTGAGATGGAATTGACTCCTGGTAAATTTGCTGTGAAGATTCTTGAAAGGAGAACAAAGAACTTTTATTATTATATAAACTTAGTTGATAAAGCAGCAGCAGGTTTTGAGAGATTCACTCAAATTTTGAAAGAAGTTCTACTCTGGGTAAAATGCTATCAAACAGCAAGCATCACATGCTGCGGAGAAATCAGTGAAAGGAAGAGGCATTTGATTGCGCAAACTTCATTGTTATCTTATTTTAAGAAGTTGCCACAGTCACTTCAATCTTCAGCAACCATTACCCTGATCAGTCAGCAGCCATCAACATCAAGGTGAGACCCTCCAACAGCAAAAAGAGTAGGAGTCTCTGAAGGCTCAGACGCTGGGTTAACATTGTTTAGCAAGGGAGTATTTTAAAATTAAGGTCTGTTTATTTTTTAAGACACACTGCTATTGCACAATTAAAAGACTACTGTATAGTGTGAACATGACGACTTTTATGTGCCCTGGAAAACCAAAAAATTCACGTGACTTGCTTTATTGTGATATTTGCTTTATTGTGGTGGTCTGGAACCCAACCCACAATATCTCCGAGGTATGCCAGTACTGATTTTTATGTCGTTTAAGAAGAAATGGCTTCCATGTCATTGAATCGATTCTGTTCATCAGTTTTGAATGTCAGAGGGACGGAGGAGGGCGGGTGGGTGGAGGGGGAGAGAGTAACCAAAGAATTTATATGCGTATATGTACAACCCACAGACATGGACAATGTTGGGGAGAGGGACTGGGGAGGGGGGGTGGGACGGGGTAGAACGGGTCATTGGGGAGAAAAAGGGACATCTGTAATATTTTAAACAAAAATAAAAATTAAAAAAAAAAGAATCAACCAATGAATTCATAAATAAATGGAATGACAAATTGAAAAAAAAAAGAAAAGAAATAGCACTGGAAATGGCACAGGATCATGGGCAAAATACATCATGTACGTGTAAAGTGTTAGACATTTCTGGAAAAAATTTTTGTTTTTTTAAATATATCTTTATTGATTTCAGAGAGAGGAAAGGAGGGGGAGAGAGAGAGATAGAAACATCAATGATGAGAGAGTCATTGATCGGCTGCAGCCCGCAACCCGGGCCTGTGCCCTGACCGGGAATCAAACCCTGATCTCCTGGATCCTAGGTCGATGCTCAACCACTGAGCCATGCCTGGCCGGGCTGGAAAATTTAAAATGTGAAAAATATTTATTCTGAAGTTTTGATATGTAAGAAAACATGGTTGTTGATTCCTTGATTATAATTAACACTCTTAGCAAAGGGTAACCAATATCAGGTTGTGAAATAATGTAAATAATTTTATCACTCAAAGGAAGTAAATTAACTTCATATGTTTTTTATGCTGCATTCTTATATAAAAAAAAACCAATCACAGAAAAACCTTTTGTTTTTTATTGTAGGTATGGAATTTTTCACTATTTTATTAACTTGATTATTAAAAAAACTAACGTTAATTATTTTTTCCTTTTAATAGCTGAACAGATCTCTGTATATAGAATCAAGTAACGTTAGGTTGTTGGATTTCATTGCAAACACTTTTTGTGCCTCAGTCTCCTTGTCCTAAATGTTGGATTAGTAATGGTGCTTCAGATATGTGATATCGAAGTTAATTTCAAACATCAAAACTAAAAAATGCCTTTAGGAAGAAAATATGTTTTCTTTAACAAGCCCTATATTATTATACATCACAAAAATGAGATAATTTTTATTGAATCAATTTTTTAGTATCTTTTTTGTGAATATGTTTATGTAAGAGGCTTTTAAGTAAATATTTTAATGACTGTTGAGTTATATGTTCTTTAAAGCTACAATGATTACTTTTTCTTCATCAGCTCTTACAAAAATCAGAATAAAATAAAAGATTAAATAATATAAAAGTTCTGTGCTAATCTTAGAGATTTAATTTTGTGCATTGAATTTTATTAATCTGTATGTTATTTATAGATGATTGTGTAGTGAATGTCTTACTATGTCTGTCACATAATAAGAATATTTTCAGTTTTCAATTATTGAAATTTAGGAGAGACTACTGAGTTGTAGCATTAAATCTTTTTAGTAACTATATTTCTAAAGGAAGTGGTTTTTTTTTCAGTTTCAGTTAACTTTCTCATCTGTAAAATGGTGATACTATCTTTATATCTACTCATAGAGTACCAAATATAGTATTGTTTGGGAGTTGGTTTGTTCTTACCCTGGATATAGGATCCAGCTGGAAACATACGTATGGGGATATTACCTATTGAAATGATTCTGGTGTATGGATACCCCTGTTCTCGGTGATCCAGCGTTTTAGCTGAGGAGGTATAGGGCAGAGGTAAACTGAAATGGTCAGGCAGGGAAGTGAGAGAAGAATGAGTAGCAGACTAGAGAAAGAATAAAATTCAAGACGTTGGTCAGGTCTAGGTCTTTAAACTTATTAAAGAAGCTGTGCAGTGGGCCCCTGTGAGATAGCTGTTTATAAGAGGCCACATAGAAACCTGTGACGAACTGTATATTCTCTGTTCTGCTAGGCACTCAAAGGGAATGTGGGACATGCAGTGGGATAATAGATGTATGAAACTCTATCCTTTTTATCTTCTTTCTACGTACTTTACAGCTGTTTACCAAGCACTTTTCCTCTAGTGAGCTGCATAATGTGGGTTTTGGATACCGTAAAACTTACTTGAATAGTCTGATTCAGCTCACCTATTTTAAATATATTTTTAAAATATATTTTATTGATCTTTAGAGAGAGAGGAAAGGAGAGGGATAGAGAAAAACATCGATGAGAGAGAAACATCACTGATCATCTGCCTCTTGCACGCCCCCTACTGGGAATCGAGCCGGCTACCCTGGGCATGTGCGCTGACTGGGAATTTAACTAACCAGTGACCTCTTGGTTCCTGGGTCCATGCTCAACCACTGAGCTATACCAGCTAGGCTTGACTCACCTATTTTAGGTTGATGTTTCTCATGTATTAATTTCACTGACTTCCTAACAGTATTATTAATGTTGGCAGGTTATATATCCTGTGTTAACTTGTGAAAATTTATGCTCAGAACAATTTAGTGTTTTTCTTAAATATCATCTCACAGATATTCACTGATTAAGCTGGTTTTTGAAACCGGTCCTTTGGACCTTTCAGTTACTATTATTTCTTCTACATCAAACTACCTCTGTGGTAAATGAGGTCAGAAATCGAGTAAGAAAGTTTGCTACTCCATTAGAAATTATGCAATAAAAGAATAGCAAATATAGTAAACTTGAATAAATTATAGAGGTAAAAGTAGAGATGTTAAAGTTTGAACTAAATGTGTATTATTGTGATTATTGAATTACATATTTTTGCTATTCATGTTTCTAATGGCATTCAAATCATAGAAATTCTAACCCTTGTTTATTTTGCCAGAAGATAAAATACAAAGTCACAGATGACTTTTGTTTTCTTAGGAAAACAAGGACTTGCTACCACTTTTTCCTTATTTAGGTAGTTCATTGTTTTATTGATAGCTTAGTTCCCTTAATCTGGTATTTGCAGGGAAATTACTTACACACTTTAAAATCTGTGCTGAAGGTGATCAAATGGACATTAAGTGATGTCTTAATGTTAAAATAAAAATCTACTTTCCAGAAAGTAACTGTAAAAGTATTTTTATGCAAGATTTCATGTGGGATACCTTAATGGTTGAATAATAAATTTTACCTCATAAAAATGAAATTCAATAATACAGTAGCTTTCTCAGCTCAGTAGCATCTGGTCTATTCTCATGAGAGCCAATATTTTCCAACTCATTAGGATCATGTCGTTCTGTATGTCGTCAACATTGACTTAGCCAAGCTACCTTTACTTACATAACCGCCAAACTATTAAATAGGTCTCTTGTGGAGTGAAGTCAAATATTCCTCTTACTTTACTTCTGCCTTAGAAGAGGGGAAGAAAATGTACATACTGTAACATTTAAACATCTGGCCTAAAACCACATCAGTGTAGCTGAGCAAAGTTACGGATTCCGTATTCTTCCCAGGTGTGCATATAAAAAGGGTTTTGGAGTTGTTGACTAGTTCTTTAACTATTTAGGAAAAAGACTGATGTATAGTGATATGCTTTTTCTGTTCCTCAGTTTTCAAACTGCTTTTTTATCTCATCTGAAAAACACCTCCAGTAGGTTCAAAAATACATATTTTTGAGCTGTTAAAATTTTTTCTTTCCAGATAGATGCATTGACTATACATTTATCCTTGTTTAAAAATAGAGTTGAGTTAGATTTGCATTAAGAACTAACAATAAAATTATATTGTTGTTATTTAAGTTGTAGTAAAAAGACATTACTTTCAGGAATATTATGACTTTTAAAGTGCCCCTATGTAAATTTTGCATAATATGACTGTTTATTGAATTTAAAGATTCATTTTTACTTGAATTCATGGAGATATATTGAAAGTTCATTTACAGTATATGTGATAATTGTTAAGAAATGAATAACTACATATATAATCATTTGTACTTCTGTGAGTATAGTTTAGAGAATTAAGAATGTGCTTAATGCCTTCCTAGTATGAGCACAATTGTGGGTAACAAATCAGATGGGCTAGTTCTGTGTTTAAGTGAATAGAGTAGAGGGCAGATGAATGTTCCACCAGGATCTGGTTTCCTTTATTTAGCCTCACTTGTACACATGTGTTTCGGAAGTTAGCATTCTCTATCCTATGAGTAATTTTCCAAAACAGAGTAGCTCATTTTATACTACAAATTTTTCTGCTCCTCACTTGTAATTCATCATTCACAGAATTCTTTCATTGTCCCCAATGTTCTGAAACTTATCTCCCATTGAGCTGTGTTCTCTTGGAGTACACTTTGCTATATAGCACTATACATTATTCTTAACGTACTTCTACCTTGGCCACCATTGGATATCACTGGATCAGATCTCAACTTGTGTTTGTACTGTTTGTGTGTACACACATTATATGCTTACATTTACTGCTGTCATGTTAGACATAGAGCATTCCTGAAACTCTTTGGAAATTGAATGTCTGGTAGTTGAAAAAAAAAAACTTACATGTTATAAGGGCTTAAAAAACAAAATTTAATGCTTAACTGTCTTTCCTATAGGGATGACTTTTTTTTTTCAGGAAATTAAAGGTATATGTGAGAATTGTCTTGGGTGACCAAGTGACTAAGGGACAGGAGGTAGTTCTTGGTCGTATGAGCATATCAGCCAGACATCTTCACTTCCCACAAGTCCACTGATTCTTACCCTTACTCTCATTCTTTTGCCTTGATTATAAGGTGGGGAAGCCATTGCAACAGAGATAATTAAGCGACCATCCTTGAGTCAGCAGATACAAAAAGGACTAACTTTGCCATATAAAAAGTAATTTTAGAGATATACTCATATAATGTGTAGAAGTTTAGATTCTATGAAAGCTATAGGACCTCTCTGTTAATATGCTAGTGTAGTGATTTTCCCATTTTTTTTCATTTAAGTTTTATTGAGATGTAATTGGCATATAGCACTGTATAAATTTAGGTATACAGCATAATGACTTAAATATATTGCAAAATGATTATCACAAGTTTAGTTAATATCCTTTGCTCTTCCTATTGATAGAAAAAAAGAAAATCTACCCTCGTGATGAGAACTTTTAGGATTAACTCTCCTAGACAACTTTCAAATATACCATACAGAAGTGTTAAATTTAATCATCATGTTGTACATTATATCCCCAATACTATTGATCTTGTAATTGGAATTTTGTACCTTTTGACCACCTTCATCCAATTTCCCCAACCCCCATAACTTGCCTCTGATAACCACAGATCTCATTTTTTTCTATGATTTCCCCCCCCAGATTTCACATATATGAGTGCGATCCAACAGTATTTGTCTTTCTCTGAGTTATTTTACTTAGGTTAATCCCATCAAGGTTCATGCATGTTATCAAAATGGTAGGATTTTTTTCTTTTTTTAATGGCTAAATAACATTCCAGTGTGTGTATACACATATATAAGTGATGAAACATTTCTCATCACATATCTCATGTATATGATACATACACATCTCACATTTTCTTTTTCCATCTGTCGATGGACACTTAGGTTGTTCCTAGGTCTTGGCTATTATAAATTATGCTACAGTGGACATGGGAGTGCAGGTATCTCTTTGACCTAGAGATTTTGTTTTCTTTGGGTATTTTTCCGGAAGTGGTATTGCTGGATCATATGGTAGTTCCACTTTTACTTTTTTGAGTAAACTTCATATTGTTTTCCATCATGGTTGTATCAATTTACATTCCTACCAACAGTGCACAAGGGTTCCCTTTTCTTCACATCCTTCTCAGCATTTGTTACCTCTTGTCTATTTGATGATAGCCATTCTAACAAATATGAGGTGATATGTCCTTGTGGTTTTGATGTGCATTTCCCTAATTATTAGCGATGTGAGCTTCTTTTCATATACCTGTTGGCCATTTGTTTATCTTCTTTCGGAAAATGTCTATGCAGGTCCTGTGCCCATTTTTTAATTGGATTATTTGTTTTTCTGCTATTGAGTTGTATGAATTCTTTGTATATTTTTGATACTAACTCCTTATCAGATAGATGGCTTACAAATATTTTCTCTCATTCTGTAGGTTGCCTTTTCATTTTGTTGATTTTTTTTTTCTTTTGCCATGTAGAAGCTTTTTTGATGTAGTTCCACTTGTTTATTTCTTACTTTGTTACTTGTGTTTTAACTGTCATATCCAAAAAATCATTGCCAAGACCCAAAGTGTTTTATGGTTTCAGGTCTTACATTTAAGCCTTTAATCCATTTTGAGTTAATTTTTGTGAATGGTTTAAGATAGGGGTCTAGTTTCATTCTTTTATATGTGAAAATCCAATTTTCCCAGCATCATTTTTTGAAGAGACTATCTTTTTCTGTTGAGTATTCTTGGTCCCTTGTTAAATATTAGTTGACTGTATATGCATGAGTTTTGTTTTTTGGCTTTTGATTATGTTCCCTTGTCTATGTGTCAGTTTTTATTTGATTACTTTAGCTTATAATATAGCTTGAAATCAGGAAGTGTGATACCTCCTGCTTTGTTCTTTTTTCTCAGGATTGCTTTGCCTATGCAGGGTTTTTTGTGGTCACATATAAATTTTAGGATTTTCCCCCTACTTTTGTAAAAAAATGCCATTGGAATCTTCATAGGGAATACATTGAATCTATAGATGGCTTTGGGTAGTATAGACATTTTAACAATAACAGTTCTTCTAATCCATGAACACGGATATCTTTCCATTTATTTGCCTTCCTTGACTTCTTTCATCAATGTCTTGTAGTTTTCAGGGGTCTTTCTCTTCCTTGGTTAAATACAGTATTTATAAATATTGTATTGGTTTGGATGCTATTGTAAATGGGATTGTTTTCTTTATTATTCTTTCAGATAATTTGTCATTAGTGCATAGAAATTCTACTGATATTTTAATGCTAATTTTGTTTCCTTCAACTTTACTGAATTCATTGATTAGATGTAAAAGATTTTGTTGGAGTGTTTAGGATTTTCTATATACGAAATGTCATCTGTAAATAAATGCAATTCGACATCTTTCTGATTCTGATGCCCTTTGTTTCCTTTTCTTGTCTTATTGCCCCAGCTAGGCCTACAGTATTATGTTGAAAAGAAGTGGTGAGAGTGGGCACCCTTTTCTTGTTCTGATCTTAGAGAAAAAGCTTTCAACCTTTTCACCATTGTGTTTGGTATCAGCTGTGGGCTTATTATATGTGGCCTTTATTATGTTGAGGTACGTTCCTTCTATACCTGATTTGTTGAAAATGTTTACATGAATGGATGGTGAATTTGTCAAATGCATTTTCTATGTTTATTGAGATGATCATATAATTTTTTTCATTCTGTTAATGCGATGTATCACATTTATTGAATGTGTCTTATGAATCATTCTTTAGTCCCAGGGATGAATTCCACTTGGTCATGGTGAATGATTCTTTTA